>NC_081185.1:31397908-31662632 GCF_029867415.1 Vicia villosa | reverse complement strand
GAAGATTTTGGAGGTGAGTCATACTTGGAGACCAAGTCACCAATTATCCATGCAATTTTCTTTTGATTTTAATCTTAAAATAAGATAAAATCATGTCAAAAATGGATAATATAGATGTGGGCTTTGTCTTGGTCGTGGGAGGCCCATAGTAACATGGCAAAGATGTTTGGACCATAAAAACTTGGCATCTTTTGGAAAAAAAACATTTTTGAGCAATGTTGATTTCATGCATTTTCCCAAAATTTAGCC
Organism: Vicia villosa; assembly: GCF_029867415.1. Lineage (NCBI taxonomy): Eukaryota > Viridiplantae > Streptophyta > Magnoliopsida > Fabales > Fabaceae > Vicia > Vicia villosa. The sequence goes on along the minus strand of NC_081185.1, from coordinate 31,662,383 downwards.
AACTTCAACAAGGTGTAAATCCTTCAATTTTTGTCATATGAAGGAGATCTTGCACTTTTTGGAAACCTCAAAGAGTCCTCTAACCAATGTCTTTGGTCTCATGTCAAAATGATTTTTGGTTCTCCTTGTGTGTCCATTTGAAAAAAGTGTCTTTTTGTTGACTTTGAAAATGACCTGTAATGTCTTTGGCCATATTTTTCAAATGGTGAATGCTATGATCATGGGATCAATTGCATTTGAAAGATAATTGAATTTCCTTCAAAATGAGCTTTGGTTGACATTTTTTGGATGAAGGATGAGAGAGTTATGATCAGTCAAAGTTGAGTTGACTTTTCAGGCAAAAACCCTAATTTTGAATCTTAGGGTTTTGTTGATTTTTGATCTTTCCTTGATGAATTGTGATCATCCAATGATCAAATGTTGAATCCTTTGACAAAATATGGACTTTGACAAAAAATTTCATTTTTGACTGTCAGTTGACTTTTTTGGTCAAACGGGTCGTCTGTTGACTGTTTGAGCTGCTGACGGTGCGTCTGAGTGAATTGAAGTTTGAAAATTTGTATGATGGTACTTTGAGATGTATGGATGTATATGAAATCCATTTGAGCTCTCAAAACTTGTTGCTCCTGTTAAAACAAGAAAAACCCTGATTAGGGACTGTCGGTATAGGAGGCAGTTAAGCGTACCTGATTTTTGTGCAGTGTTGAGTTTCTGCTAATCATGTGATATTCAGAAGACTTCTAACACAAAAATCTTGGAAATTTGAATTGTGAATGATTGATTTGATTGATTGTACAAATCACTGTGAATTGTACTGTCTGCAGTTTGTCTGTCAACTGACTGTTCGTGTACTGAAGCAGCAGTTAAAGTGAAAAATCAACTGTCAAAGTTAATTTTCTTTTTTGTTGTTATTTTTGTTTTTGTTTGGTGTGAAGCATGAAAATTTATTTACATGACTTGTTAGAAAACAGAAACATAATAAATAACTGATATTTACGGTATGCGGGCAAAATTACCGATAATAACCTGAAAATTATTTAATGCACAGAAATAGAAATATTTGACTGGCAGAAAATACACAAAATATTATCTTAGTAATTAAGCAATATTATGACAACTAGTACAACATTTAATACTGACAGCATAAATATTACATACTATTGAACAGTACGACGAGTAGACGGTACGTTTAAGAAAATAAGAAACACGACAAATTTTAAAAATGACGGTTGATGAACCATGCTATGATCAATAACATGTAGATGATTGGGAGCATAACCATTGCAGGTCCACACTCCTCAGGACTGTGTAGGCAGAAGAAAGTTGTGATCACCGTAACAATGGTGACGACTGTAAGAAGCAGTGTTTCTATCCATTTTGCCATTTTTGCTAGGGAAGAAGAGAAAATGGATTATGAAGTGGAAATTTGAGAAATGAATTAGAATTTGATGTGAGATTTGTGGGAAGAATGAGAGGTATTTATAGAATGGAAAGATGATAGAGACGTTGGGGAATGATGTGATTCCGTACAAATGGAAATTTTGAGTGGAAGTGAGATTTGAAAGAAAGTGTATGATATCGTTGGGAAAAGAGAGATGTGTAGAATAAAGTTGAGATTTGAATTGGAAAGAAGAGATTTGAAAAGATTTTGAAAATAATGGAATATAGTACAAAAGTTAGTGGGAAACCAAAAACAATTGTTACCAGTACAGTGTGAGTTTCCTGCTTTTGCGCCTGCAAAAAGATTTAACCCTGCATGAACTGTGTTAGTACTATTTATCTGTAAAATAAATAAATAGTATTTGTGGTGTAATGAACAGCATTTGGCGTTTGCGTAAGAATAAATTCCACTGTTAGCCAAGTTACTGTGTAAGAGAAATTCTGAAATTTAAGCACTTCATATGTTTAGGATATTTGAAATAAAAATCCATGTTTATATGAAACTCTTAATTTTCAGATTGAAGTTTTCTTAAAAAAGATGCGGGCAAATTTTGGGGTATAACAGAGACTTTGTGACTTGATTCCATGATTGCTTAGACACCTTTTAGAGGTCATTAGCTACTGACTCATATCATTTGATTACATCTTTCTAACTTCACTCCTAATTTGAATTCTATTAACTAGTTTTGACCTAGTTTTGTATAGTTTTGTTAGAACTTTGTTTGTTTCAAGTTAATTGACTAACATAGATTGGTACAAGGTCTTGGACCTATATATGAACTAATTGCTACTGACTTTAAGCTTTGATCATGTTTTCATTTGCTTTTTGTTTCGATTAATGGTTGTTTGTTCGCTAATTGTTAAGTGACGATTTATGCGATACTTTGGTAACTCTTTGTGGATATTTTCGTGTGATGTCATGATGCTTTTGTGTTCGATTTAGGACATTTATTTCCTTGGTTTGCTACTGCCCTCTCTTCTCATCTTGTTGGAGTTGTAACTCCATTCTTTTGCCATGTTCCCTTAGACTCTTCCTTCTTTGTTAAGAGGAATTGAGATAGGTTAGGATAGTTATCCTTGACCTTAGGGCCATTAGACTTAGATTAGAATAACTTAGATTAGAGAATAGGTTAGTTCCCTTGTTCATTCTTTTTCTTTTCAACTTTAAAACACTAATAAATAAAGAGGCGAATCACATTAAGAAAGTGATAGAGAAATGAGTGGGATTCATTCCCTAATCTGTTTCTCAATCACTTAGTGGCATAGAAATGAGTGGGATTCATTCCCTAATCTGTTTCTCGGTCACTACTTAATGGGAGAGAAATGAGTGGGATTCATTCCCTAATCTGTTTCTCAAACATTAATTAATGGAATAGAAATGAGTGGGATTCATTCCCTAATCTGTTTCTTGAACATTATATAATGGGATAGAAGTGAGTGGGATTCATTCCCTAATCTGCTTCTCGATCATTATACATTTTTATGTGATTCTAATCGCAAAGTAAATTCCCCTTAAAAAAAACACTCAACCAAAAACATTTAAAACACTTAATGAAGGCTCGAATTAAAACAAAGTGACGAAGTGGTGCGAAACCTTGTATTGGGTTTTGTTCATCATGTAGTTACATAAAAAACACAAACCCAAGTTCATTCTTTTGCCTTGTTAGGCGCTTAAGAACAAGTTAAGTCCTTTCCAAAACTAGGCGTATAAGTCTCCAAAGGTCGAGCATCGTGGATTGTGACCTTAACCGCTGTTCAACTAAAAAACACAAAACAAATGGAAACTATGGAGCCGAACTACGGTCGTTCTGATTCCTGAAAAGGATACGTAGGCATTGGGTCGCGGGGCCTAAGCGAACACACTTGTAAATAGTTCCTTCTTTTCCCCGTATTTCTTTTGCATGCATTCGCATTTAGGTTTTAGACATAGATACACCCTTTAGATAGAAACAAACATAGGTGGATACCATCGAGTACGATGGGCGTGAGGGGTGCTAGCACCTTCCCCTTGCGTAACCGACTCCCGTGCCCTGTTCTCTGGTCGAAAGACCTTGTTCTTGTTCTGAGTTAGGTTTTCTGATATTCCTTTCCCGCGGTGGGATGAATATATTAGTGGCGACTCTGATCCATTTTTCGCGGTAGCGACACAAGTGCGCCATCCAAGCACTAAATTTGGGACAATCCAAAGGTGGAGCCGTCCGGAAATTCCTGTCAAAATAAAGTAGGGAGATAGGGTCCACAAAAGATATCAACGGTTTGGTTTCTTGACTAGTCGGGAAAAAGGCACCGTCATCGGTGGTGTAAATATCGGAGGGTGCATCAGCAGGTAATGGATCTAAGAAAGATAAGGGTTTTCCCTCAAGTTGGAAAGGGATTAATACCAGAGATTGCCAGATTTTCGCTTTCTGGTATGAAAAGGGTGGCTCTGGGACGTAGGGTTTGCCGTCAACATGGCGGATTTCATAAGCTTTGGCCCGGGTAGTTTGTGGTTGAGTACTTGCCATTTATGAGTGAAGAAGTTTGTTTCTGAGTTTGAGAAAAGTAAAGGTATTGGAAGAAGATGAGAGTAGTAGGAGACGAAAGAAGAACAAATGTTCTTGAAGCTAGGCTATTTATAGCCAGTACGTTGTGGGGAAAAGAAGTGGGAAAGTTTGTTTTTCCCAAAGGCCAGATCATGTCAAAACAAAGGACACGTATGGCTAGATGGCTGCAGCAGCGTGAGGGTCCACCACTGCCATAAAAAGGCCATCATGAAGCATTTAATGGACCCACGTCTCGAGGCAGAAAAGTGTGATAAAGGGGCATGATTGCATGACGACACGGAAAAGATGGAACAGTAGCTCCACTTTATGAGGTAGTGGGAACGTTTGGGTCGAAATAGAGGTTTTCATAGATGCCATTATCTCATAAACCGACAAACTGAAATTCGAAAATGGCATCTCTAGGGAGCATTTTTCTACCCTAAAAATTCTTAAGATATAAAAGGGCACGTGTTCCAGCTGATAGTCTTAAGAATTAAGGAAAGGTTCCTACAAGTAAGGATTTATGTGGCAGAAAATGCATAGAAGAGTCGAAGTAAATGTGTGTCGAAAGGATATACCAATCGAAACAACCATGAGTTGTCGACCACAGAGGTTTTCCATATTTAGGAAAATTATCATATTTCGTCCTTGACAGATGTAAGCGTCGAAGCCAGGAGCGGTTAGCTCGCAGAAAATCAAAGGCGGGAAGTTTCAAATTTTAAATATCATAGGCAGTTATTTCACAAGATCGTGCGTTGTAAGCGCCAAACGCACAGAAAGATCTCACGAGACAGTTGTTTTAAGCTTTGATTCCAGCCGTAGATTACTAAAGGCAATTATCTTTGTAAAATACTATAAATAAGTCATTCTGATGTAAAATAGGTGTGTTCGCTGGTACACTCAAACTACTTGCTGAAACTCTGCCCAATTTCCGACTTCAGGAAAAAAGAGTTGCTAAGTGTCTTGATGTACGTGAATCACCATTATTATTTTAATGCAAAGTCTTTATGTTTTAATTGTGTATTTTGAAGCTTTTACTTACATTTTACTCATTGATCAACATTCGTTCTATATTTTCATGTTCACAAAAGAGTCAGTTACTCCTTATTGCGTGTAGAACAAAATCTGGATTCAATACCTCCTGTCGGTCGCGAGTCACCATAGTAGGTCAGGGTCAGAATATCCAGATTTGTTGAGTTAATACGTTTAGGTTTGTTCCCGTCGGTCACGAGTTACCTATCGGTCGAACCTAATACATCGTGTGGAAAGCCGTTGTACTTGTTCCTTCAGTCTTAGAAAACCGTTTCTTAGGCTAACATCATCGACAGAACCAGTACAATTTCAAAACCTTAGCACTTGTCTCAAGATCAACTGGTCGATCTTGCAAGTAACCCTTAGTTTAAGGCTTTGAGAAGACCAGCGGTTGTTTACCAATTTCCATGGTAAACAAATTCCATATTTTCTATTTTCTTTTTTAACATCATCATTTCATACTACTTGAATATTATTTGACATGATAAATTACATACATTATCATTTTCATTTTAACAGTAACACAATAAATTTTTGAAAGAATTTAAAATAGTTTGACCAAAATTTATTGTTTGATAAAAAAATTATTAAAATGATGAGAATTATAAAGTTTTTTTAAAGTTAAATTCAAGGAATTTTAAATAAAATTTAGGGTTAATGAACTTTTTAGTCCCTCTAAATATTGCAGATTTCGTTTTTAGTCCCTCCAAAATTTTCCTTTAAAAAATCGTCCCTTCAAAATTTTTTGTCTAAACTATTGGTCCCTGACGTCAAATTTGCTAGAGATTAGCTACGACTTTAGCCACCGATTAGCTACGAAATTTTATGTTAGGGATCAATAGTTCGGAAGAAAAATTTTGAAGGGACAATTTCTTGAAGGAAAATTTTGAAGGGACTAAAAACGAAATTTGAAATATTTAAAGGGACGAAAAAGTTGATTAACCCTAAAATTTAAATGTAAATAAATTAAATTCTCTTTCTCACTTTTTAGAATGTGAATGTTAAATTGATTATTATAAATGTAAATAAATTATTTAGAATGTAAATAAATTATTTTTAAATTGGTCTTCATATTTTTTAAAATTTTATAATTGACTTCAAAATCATCTAAAATTTATAAATTAGTTCTTAATAATATTATAAATTTACAAATTAATCTTTAAAATTTTGAAAAATTGCAAATTAATCCATATTTTTAAATTTTTAAAATTTGATATAAACATTTAAAATTTTAAAAAAATAACCTAAAAGATTTAACAATTATCGAAACAATATTTTTGTAAAATTAATGAATTTTATTTAAATTATTTAAAATATTAAAATTTATAAAAACTTCAATTTACGTTATATGCCCCAGTTAGATTGCAGAAAATTCTGATATAATATCCTTTCGGGCCCCTTTAGATAAGCCAATATTCTATTATAATCTTTTGTTCTAACTAAAAAATAAAAACCATACTTTAAACAGAAGAAAACAAAAAATTAAAAAGAAGAAAATCCTCTCATTAACGTTGTACTTGTACAGCTTTGTTGCATACACCGACACACAGGCGTGAAACATAAAAAATCTTTAAACAGGAACACATCATGATTTTTGTAAGATTCTATGTTACATTCATAAGTGCATGTCCTTCTCCTCGTTAACATGTCATGTGTTATTAAATACTTTCAATAAAATTAGTATAGGTAGACTAAATTTTTTATATTGACACCTTCACCTGGTGGTGGTCGACTTTCACATTCTTATATGTAAGAACTAGTAAGAAACTCGTGCGAACTAGTAAGAAACCCGTGCTATCGCACGGGTCCCGTGCTATCGCACGGGTCCCGTCTGGATTCACATCACATGCCTATCAAACCATCATTTGTAAAGTTTAAATTCATTCTTCAATTGGTTAACATTGACATAGTTACAAATATATGCATAAACTTTTAAGCATCGTATTTACAATAAATCGTAGAGTCGATTATCTAACTTCAATTATATAAAATAGCAGCAAGAAAAATATTTAAAAGTTGGACATTAAAATGATCCGTCTACCACTTGTATCTTTTAGATACGTTTACATATACCCGTGAATCAAGATGAGTTAACAAAATTCAGTTGAATCCAGATGGGTTAATTTTAAAACTATAGATTTGAATAAATTAGTCTTTAAATATTAGTCAATTTTTCAAAACCTAAAATTTATATAAGCTTCCCGTTAAATATCAGTTTTAAATATCTCTTATTATATCATATTTACAATTTTTACAAACCTATAATATATAACTGCTCCCCGTCAAATTTAGTGCTAAATGAATATCTACACTATGGTATCTAATAAAATTTCATAATAGAAGTTTAACTCAACAAAATTTATAAAATTTTGTAAATTATTTGATATTTTATTGAATAATTTTAAATGAAAATATAATAAATTTTTAAAAAATGTAACTAATAATAATAATTTTAAATTTATATAAAATTTAGTATGCTTCATAATAATATATAATGATAATAATTAAAAATTAAATTAACTGTTCATAATAACTTCTTAGAGATGTTTTTGAAAATCAACATATTCTCAGTTTTAAAATTACGCTTAAATATGTTTTATTTTATTTTTTACAAACAGGAGAGATGCATTCACACGGGTCGGGAAATATTATTATAAATTGTAAATAAATATAATATAATAATAGTTAATAAATGTATAAAAAAGATACATAAATTAAGAATAAAAAAATATTATAAATTATGACGGTCATATAAAATATTATAAGGATGTACAGCGAAAGTAGAGATGTCCAAAAAAAATGGTATATTGATATATAATAAATATATAATGTATGTGATTAACTATATTCGATTTGTGAACAAATATTATAGTATTTTGCTTTATTTTTGGTCACAGTCAAGTATACGATATTTTTTAAAGAAAAATTATAAAATAATCATACTTATTTACTTTCAAATTTATAGAAATAAAATGATATTGTCATCTTCAAATTTAATTTCATTCTCATTTATAAATAATATAGTTATTTTATAATAAATAGTATAATTTTAAAAAGTGTACTCTGTTTTATTATAAGTTTGATTTGCATATGCCTAAGATTAAAATAAAAATATTATAAAATTAAATAATTTATTTTACTTTTTTACAAATAAGGCATTTAATTCTAATAGGGAATAAAATGTACCCTCTCTTATTTATCTTATAATAATAAACTGTAATATTTTTCACATATTTAAAAAAAAAATCAATAAAACATGTTTGCAATTTTTAGGTCTTTTATCAATAATATAGTTATTTTATAATCAATAATACAATTATTTATTTAGACAATATATTTATTTTGGTGGCAAGTTGTCTAATTATTGAAGAACTATATATATTTTTTATATTTATTTAATAGTTTTATATATATATATATATATATATATATATATATATATATATATATATATATATATATATATATATATATATATATATATATATATATATATATATTAGTATAAGTGAAATATTAAAATAAATTTTATTACTCTACATTGAAAATTTAAAGAATAGGTCTCTTCCATTGAAAATTCTAATAATTACTCATTACTACGTTAAAATAATTCAAAAATTCTAATAGTTAACTTTAATTATATATTTAATTTGATTTATGAATGAAAAAATCTGAAATAAAATATATTTATTATTAATATTAACTATTAATATTAATGCTATTTATTATTAAAATTAATTATTAATATTAATTTATATTGTGTTAGCTGCTCATACCAAATCAAAAACAATAACCTAATGAAATAGAAAGAACAAAAATATCAAATAATAAAAATAACAAAAATAACCTATAATAGTGATACTTAATAGGAAATAAAAGTGTAATTAAGAGAAAATCAAAATAATATAGTTTTATAAAATTGAAAGAAAATTGATTCGAGACGTTTTTTTTCACCAAAAGCAATAACTGCATTAATTCTCAGTCAAAAAAAATCTTTTAATAATTTGAAACATTTCCTAAAAATGGAAGGAAAAATATAGTTAATTAAAATTGCATAAAATATTTATTAGTATATTTTTCGGTAATAATTATTACAATCTTTTTTCTTCATGTGAAACGAAATAAAGCAATCTTAAAATTTTATCGCAAGAAGTAAAGTTTTATCCTTTTTTTATTATTAATAAATTTCACAAAATTTAAACCTAGAATAAGTTTAATAAAATTCAAAATCATTAAAGATATTAATAACATTAAAAATATTTAATCGACAAATTATAATCATATATCAAAAGAGCGGTGCTATATAGCATGACCCATGCCTCTACGAATTATGACGACATATCAATCAATGAATATAATAAAATATATAGAAGTGAAAAAATAGAACATTGGTGCTTTAATGTTTCATCCTATGGTTATTAATAGAACAATTATCTTTATATGTTTCATCCAATGATAATTATTAATTCGTTTAAATTCGTCTATCAGACTTGTCGTACCATTAAGCATTATTCATATCAAAATATTAAAATTCTCAATGTTGTTTTAAAACATACAAAAATATCTTCATATAAAGTGTCTTTTTAGTACATCACCATCAATATTTCTTAAATTTATAGTTTATATATTAACATTATAGTTGATAAGTATAAGTGTTTTTCACAATAAACACTTATGTGATAAAACTGCAAATAAGTTTTTAATATAAAAATGGTCTGAAATCATTTTCAATGTCTTTCACCGCCTTTCATCTCTGACTGATCTTTACTTTGAAGTTATCGTTTCATTTTTTTAAGGATTATTCTCATTTCTTTCAGCAGCTCAACCATCTTGCTTCCCTCATTTTTAGTTGATGCAATCACATATAGCAATCCAGAACTAATTCCTAGCTTAAAAGAAGTACCTTTCCCATCTAACTATGATTTTCCCATCTAACTGTCATGTAGAACACCAACAACATATTATAAAACTAACTGCAAAACACAACCAATGATTATAAAAAAATTGGAATCAATTGAATTATATATTCTCAATTTGTTAATAATAATTAACCCAACAAAGATACAATCAGTAATATTAATCCCAAAGTGGAATCAAAGTAGCCTGTGCTTCAAATTTTTCGCTTCCTTGTACGTCTGCTTAATGTGTATTGTCCTTCAAAGTTTTTTCTTCTTCTCCTATACATGTTTCCACCAGTCTCAGATTCTTTATGGTGGGTTTCAACACTTTTTGTTTGATGAATACTTTTACTTTTTTCTGCCTTCTACTTTTTTCTACTTCAGCTTTCATCATCTACAAATTGAAGGAATAATAGTAAAATTTTCAAAAAAAAAAAAAACAATTAAAAAAATGTTAAAATTTTCATATTTTTCATGAGATTACAACTTACTGTTACTTCCAGCTTTTGTTTACAGCTTGCATCTCTTCAACCTACAGTAACTTCATTTATGGCTGCTTTCTTTGCTTGTGCCTACAGATGAAGAATATACTACACATCAGAATTTGATCAAATAAGGGCAAAAACAAATGGTTATGAATTAGGAAATCCCATTTCACCGCAACAAAAAATTAGGTCAAAATCATAATATCGAAATTGAAGAAATAACAGGAAAATTGCTTGATATATTTTAGAGAAGAGATAACATAGACAATAAAATTGCTTGACATGAGAGGAAAATCATGGTTTGCCATTGCTCCATTCTTCATCTGTGTTCACTTCTCAAGGAATGCATACAACCCAGTGAACATATAATATGAGTTTCCAAGGGTGGTAGGAGTTGTATTAGTTGCATCTTGGGAAAGGATTTTAGGTATTGTAAATCGTGAAGTATTCAATGTATTGGTTGTCTGTTTTCCTTCCGCAGCCAACATTAATCTTGAGTTATTATTTATCGTGTACGCTTTAATAAGAGTTTATTGGAACAAATTTGTAGAATTAAAATAATATAAAAACCAACAAAAAAATAGGGTTGTGCCACATCAGCGACATTTAATGCCAAATGCATATAAATCAAGTAAAGTTCAAATAGTCAATAATACCCCTTTAATTAGATTAATTATAACTTTTAATCAGAGGGTTTATCTTGTCTTTTCCAGGTACTTTACTTTTTATATATTTATAATAGATTAGAATAGATCTTGTTATCTATAATAGAAATCTATGATAAGTTTCTAATTAGTTTATTAAAATGATTAGACTAAAGACTTTGAAAAATTCTATTTAACTAAATCGAATAGATTTAGGCTATTAAAAAGTTAACAAAGCCTACAACTCGGCCTATTTATACAATAGATTTATTAAAAAATATTGAAAATTAAAATAAAATGTTAAAACATGCTTTTAATATAACATATTTTTGTTAAATGCTTAACATCAAGATCTTTTATATTTTATCTAACATCAAAAAGCATTGTAAAATATAAAGTCATGTTATAAATCTCTACTAATTATGTTTTACAAAATTTTAGATGTGAGACTTAAGAGTTAAGAGTATGTGTATATAAAGTGAGCGGAAACTTGTGTTTATGTATTTGTAAGTCCAACATCAAAAATTTTAATAAATAGATTAATCTCAAACTTTATAGATATTATTTATATGATAGTATGTTTCAATTTAATGGTTAATTTTAAAAAATATTTACTCAAAATGTAGTTATTGAACGAGTGTAACTCGTCGTAGTGTAACTCTTCGAGTGTAATTTGATCCATATATATATATATATATATATATATATATATATATATATATATATAATGAGATATTGGATCGAACTCTAGTATGGTCAAAGGGTAGCTGGTGTCGAAATGTGCATGTTGTAGTCGAAGATGAGTCTAGCATGCAGGCGTCGAAAATGCTAGGGTTGTTAGCATGTTAAATTAGGTTTTAGTGTTTAAACCCTAATTTGTTAAGTTAGCTTGTTTATTAAGTTAGCTTGTGTAATGAGCCTTGCGGAAAAAGCCCATTAGTTTAGTTTAGGTTTATTTTTTATTCTTGTAACTGGTAATCTTGTTTTAAGAGAAAGTAAAAGAATAACAGTTATAACCAATCATTGTTGTTCTTCTTGTCTTCCCTAAATGCCTATTATACTTTGTTCTTGACATCGTTTTTCACAACAAATTGGTGTGGTGAGCGTGGAGAAGATGCATTTAACAAAGTATGAGATTGAAAAATTCACCAGAGTGGACGATTTCGGTCTGTGGCGCTTGAAGATGAAATCTCTACTGGTTCAGCTTGGTTTTTTGGAAGCGTTGAAGGGAGTGGTGGCTATGGACGTTGCGTTAACAGAAAGAGAGAAGACAGCCATGATCGAGAAAGCACACAACACATTTTTTTTAGCCTTGGTGACAAGGTTCTACGACAAGTATCAAAGGAAACGACGACATCAGGGTTTGGGTGAAACTTGAAAGTTTGTACATGACCAAATCACTGGTAAATCGACTCGACCTGAAGCAAGTTTTGTATTCATTTAAGATGATTGAAGACAAAGTGTTGGCTGAGCAATTGGATATGTTCAACAAGGTGATTCTTGATCTTGAAAATATTGATGTGAAGATCGATGATGAAGATCAAGCATTGTTACTATTGTGCGTTTTGCCTCTATCACATGCTCACTTCAAAGAAACTCTCCTGTATGGAAGGGAGTCCCTAACCTTTGAAGAAGTTCAATCATCCTTGTATTCTAAGATGTTGAACGAACGAAAGGAGCATAAAACTTCGACTGTTGGTGAAGGTTTGGCTGTTAAAGGAAAATTCTTGCGAAAGGAGGGTAAGTTCGACAAGAAGAAGGAAAAAAGTCAGCAAAACTCTTACACTGGCAAAATATCTTGCATTCGATGCTATCATTGCTTCAAATCCGCTGTGAATTCTGCTATATTAGTTCGTAGCAAACCTGCGAACATCCACACTCAAATAAAACGCGTGAAACAAAGATCAAAAACACCCAGATCCACTAAAAGGACTCTCACGAATCCAATGGAGGTCTTCGTTTAGCCTGAAACGGTCCAGAAATTGGAACCCGAAGTGAACAAATATTGAGCCCTAACAATGGTGTTTTGTTGTTCTTGCGTTAAAGCTTTGAAACCAAGGCCCATATCCCTCGTAATACATGCCAAGAACTCAATCAACACATTAGATTCAATTGGAAGGCTATAAAATATGATATTCAAATGAGATGAAAAAACAATGAATATGTTTAAACATGAACATGAATTCTACGTGTTCTCACATGTTATGGATCATGTATACTTACTGTACCATACCTTAGGAATAGATTGAGATGATTGGAACGACCTGAGAGTGGCTGCAACAAGGAATATGGATTTTTGCAACTCTCTTGGAAATTGGGCAACCTTGAACCCTTATTTTCTCTTCCAAATTTCGTCCCCTTGTGCTGAATGATGTAAGAATATATAGAGGGTGAATTAGGTTTAGAAATATTTGGAAAGAATCAATATTTGATTGAAGAAAACTTTGATTTTTTATTCTTGCATTCAATCTTTCTTCTTTTGGCTTGCAATCTATTTCCATGCCCTTTTCCACGTGTTATTGGCCTTAGGAAGATGATTTGAATTGATCAAATATTGGGAGAATGATTCATAAAATCTCTCCTTATTAAATCATGATTTTGTTAATTTAAATTGAATTTAAATGAATAAATTCAAAGATAAATGGGATAAAATCATAAAATAATTAATAATTGATTCATGGGCCTCCCATAAGCTTACAATCACGTGGGAAGTTCAAATATTGAGGCCCACTTGAAGAAAAATTAAGTTTGTTCAAAGTTAGCTTCATGCACTTTCTCCAAATTTGCTCAACTTTAATCATGCGTATCTCTCTTAATTTGGATCCTAAAAATGTGTTATAGGACTCTTTGGAAAGATTAAGATGTCTTCTAAATGATACTTTTGGTTTCATCTCAATTCAGTTTTCCATGTTCATGTATGCTTCATTTGAAAAAGATGGCTTTTGGTTGACTTTTAAAAGGACCTATAATGTCTTGATTCATATCTCTCAAATGGTGCATTTCTGGCCTTGGAATGTGAGAGACAAAGTTGTAGAGAATTCAATTTCCTTCAAATTGAGCTTTGGATGGAAAAATTTTGATGTTCCATGTGGAAGTTATGGCCGGTCAAAGTTCAGTTGACTTTCTCCTATGAAACCCTAATTTAGAAACCTTTGAATGTGTTGATTTCTGATCTATTCTTGATGAATCATGATCAATCCTTGATCAAATGATGAATGATACTTCATAATGAGGATGTTGACCAAAAATTAGAAGTTCTGACTGTGGTTTGACCATAGTTTGACTTTTAGGTTAACCAGTCGATTATTGATCGTTTGAGCAGTTGACTGAACAATCCTATGAACTGGAGCTTGCAACTTGGCTTGAGGGTACTTTGAATCATATGAGAGATCATGGAATCCACTTGAGGTATCAGAAGTTCAAATTCCTTGATTAAATCAGAAACCCTAATTTAGAGGCTGTCGTTTAGGAGAGAGACTACATGCTTCTTTCTTGTGTATCTTTGAGCATTTGAAAGTTAGATGGATTGAAATATGAATAGATATGTTGGGCAAATTTTGGGGTATGACACATTGTCGAAGACACTTCAGCAACTCCATGGATCCACTATCTTCCTAGCAAAAAATTGTAATTCGCCTTTGCTGGTATCACCATGAACATCGTTGGCCTTGTGACCGAACCCACAGTTAAATTCACTTGAATGACTCCTAAAGTTTGCCCTATTTTGCCTTCATAGTTAGACAAGACCATGTTATGTGGCCTTATATCAGTATCGATCATACCAATTCTCTTCAACATGAATTGGGGCATTAGGTTCACCGCTGCCCCCCCATCTACTAGGACTTTGTTATTGCCAACATTTTCAATATTAGCCCTTATGTAGAGTGGTTTTAGATGGTTTATCATACCTTCATCAAGCCTCTCGAAGAAGGCATTCTGTTCTTCGACTGCCCCGTTGTTTAGCACATAATGACACAAAAATTTGTGTCTTGCAATCTCTTCCGCATCAGCTTCCTCACAATCTTCAGCTTCTGTCTCTTGATTAAACTCATGAGGGAGTACTGACACAGCATTACAATTGAGGTTTATAGATGATACTCCGTCTGAGTCGAAAACATTTGTCATCCTATCGTCTTCTTTCCATGGACTGGAATGCATCTTTTCTTCTTCTTTCTCATTTTCAGAATCGAATAACCTGCGTTCCACTAGAGGTTTACTTGTCCTTGCCCCCTGCGTTGGGATTTGGTTACTACTAGACTCTTTGATCTCCTTTGGTTTATATTCCCTTTGGGCCTTCTTCATCCTCTGGTGCCTTCTCCATTGGGATCTAGACATAGGATTTTTGCCTTTGTAATTCTCCAACCTGTACATCTCTCGATTTGAGGTCTGAAATTGCTTCCTATATGCCATTACAGTTCTTCCCCATTGGTCCCAACTTCGCCACTTGTTGGTCCTCGCACCAACTTGCATCCATCTATCCCTAGGTATGTCTGCGGGGATTTTGAATGTGACCCTTCGAGCTCTAGGGTGCGGGCTGTCAGGCCTCTTCGACGGGGTCCAGTTATCAAACACATACATGTTGGGACGAAGTCCCTGAGTTTCTCGACCCATGTAGAAATATACTCTTCCGAATGATCGTGCTAGTAGTTCGTCATAGACTGCTCCACATCTAGGGCACAATACAACCTCAGTGTTTTCTTTGTGACATCTGACCAAGAATCCTACTAAGCTTTCTTCAGTCCTTGGGTATACTTTTAGCAATTGGTTTCCTCCTCTCCAGGTTTGTTCCATTCTTTCTCGTAGGGCCCTATCAAAATTTGCTTAAACCCTTCGATTTAGCATAATTGAACACCTTGGGCACATCAGCATTTTTCCACCATTTTTCTCATGACAATTCCAGAGATAATCTTTCAGACTCTCCCCTCTTGGTGGGATTTCAACGTTTCCTTTCTCCCTTATCAACCACTTTTCTAGTTCTTCTATTTCAGATAAAGGCCGCCTAACATTGACCATGTTAACAACTGCCGGAGGAGCTTCAGAAATCTGTATCTGCTGAAGTTTCACCCTGAGGTCTTCAGTGGCCTCGCTAGTTTTCCCTTTCAGATCTTCAGTCATCTCTGCATCAAAGGATTCTTCAATATCAGTATTGAAGACTGTATTGTCATTTAGGCTTTCAGTAGCCTGCTTTCCAGTTGAAATTATCTCCGATTCAGCAACATCGATTTCAGATACTTCCACCATGTTGACGTCAAGTGGTTCACACAGGTTAGTGTCAGAAACACTCAAAGGGTCTGTGTCAACGTTCATATGATTCTTGGTTTTATCAGCGAATTTCAGACGTCCATCCTTTATAGCATTCTGAATTAGATCCCTGAAAAGAAAACATTGTGATGTTTTATGGCCTAAAAAACTGTGATATTTGCAAAAGCCTCGCTTCTTCCGTTGTTCTAACGGAGGAATTTTGGAATTGGGAGGCACTATCATCTGGCCATCTTTTACTAACAAGTCAAATATCTCGTCACATTTAGTGACGTCAAATGTATAAGTTTTCTTAGGAAATCTATCGCTTTTATCATTCTCTACTGGATTTTTTCCATTGGAAGGGGTGAGCAATTTGCAAGAATAAGGCGGTGCTTCTTTTAATTCAGCTAGATCTATTTCGACTTCTTCCACGCTGTATGAATCTTTGAAAGATTCGTCGTCAACGTCTTCAGCTTCAATGTATGCTACCCTCTCCTTCTTGTAACTTTTATTTGCTCTGGCCTTTCTGCTTTTAGTCGTTCGACTTGTCGAACCCTGTCTGCCAATTGGGCCATATCCCTTAGGTATTGGGTATCTAGTTTCTTTCTGATTGAATAATCTAAACCGCCCGCAACCATTTCGACTAATTCATGTTCTGGGACAACCGTGAAGCATCTTGATTTCAACAAACGGAACCTGTTTAAGTAATCATCTATAGGCTCCGTGAACTTCCTCTTGATGCTAGCCAATCCTTTCAGACTTATCTTGGTTTGACCCATATAGAATTGTTCATGGAATAATCTCTCCAAGTGTGCCCATGCGTCTATGGAATTTGGGGGTAAGGTAGTGAACCAAACAAAAGCATTTTTTGTTAGAGAACTAGGGAAGTATTTAATTCTTAAATTCTCGTTCCCTGCTAGATCCCCTGCTTCCGTCAAATATCTGGCTATGTGTTCCACCGTTGATTCACTAGTGTCCCCTGAAAACTTCGTAAATTTGGGTACCTTGGTACCTCTTGGTAATTCTGTTTGCATAATATATTCGGGTATGGGGGACGTGTAGTTTGGACGTCGAAGTCCAGTAGTAAGGCCATTGTTAGCCATTATTCTCTCTATCATGGCAGTGAGAATGTTTTTTGTTGCCAAATTATCTCTCCTAACCCTATGCACAACTTCGCCAGGATGTTCGTCTCTTCCCACTACAACTACTCTAGGCTGTTGCTGGGGAATTGTTTGTCGAACAACGTTAGTCGTTTGATTTTGAGTTTCTAAATCTACCACTTGGTTTCGTTCGACTGGCGCTGTCCTGGATGGCGGCACTGCGGTTCGAATTTGTTCTAGAACTGGGTCCCCTTCCTGATAGGTTGATTGGTTGTTTCTTCGCCTATTTTGCGGGACTCCTAAGAAATCCTCCATTCGTCCTATTTGTGACGATATTTTTTGATATGTCTCTACATTCTCTTGGTTAGTCCTGGCAATGTTTGTTGCAAACAGATTAAAGATCGACCCCAATTCTCTAGCAAGGACCCCTAACATATCATGGTTACTTTCATCCATTTCCTGTCGAAATGCCGCTTGACTACTGGTGGTTAAGGGAGGTATTTGGGCAGAGAAACCAGTATTTTGTGCGCTTCGACCTATCGAACCGACATTAGGCGAAAACGTCGTTGGGTTAGGCGCAGTGTATGTAGGCCCTGTTCCTCGTAATCCTACCATGTATGAATATGACATTCCATATGGGTTGTTGGGTCTCCAACCTTCTAAAGCGGATGATGGTCCTGGGGTAAACAATTGACTTGCGGCGTTTGTCGAGAAAGGTGGTATCTCGCTTGCGCCTGTGAGTGGAGGCACGGTAGTCGAACTCGAGATTGGAACAGTCCCTGAAGTATTTTCGGGTACAGCATGGGAACTACCTATGGGTGCAAATCCTGTCGAACCCGGTATATTCTGCGCCCCTTGAGTAGAAGTCTAAACATGCGTAGAATTTGCCGCTACTACTCCTGACCCCTGTGGGGGATCTTGATCTCCCCCTCCACTGGCCACATTGACCATTTTCTTGTTGTACCTTCGTTTAGGAATCGGCTGTGCACTGTTGGTTAATTTACCGTTCATAAGGTTCATACAAGGTCTTGATATTTTCTAGACAAAACAAAACAATCAATTAATAACAATCTATTTGACACTGTCCCACTGGGCGTGCCAATTTGTTTACGGTGATTTCCGGTAAACAACCGCTAGTCCTCCAAACTATAAAATATACTTTGGTTACTCGTAGGATCGACTAGATTGATTCTAGGACATAGTCAAACAATTGTCTTTCGATATGATTTGGTTCATATTTGTTTGTTCTGACTTCAAGAAAACTTGTTTGTGATATGATCGTATAACTATTCACTTGAAACAACACTTGTTATACATGTTAATATGACTTTCGACAAAGAAAACATAAATAAAAGCGTATAAATTGCAGAAATGTAAAGTGCAAGAATATAACGTGCTAGAATGTTAAATGCAGAAACGTAAAGTTACATCGAAATGAAAGTTAAACGAAGAAAATAAAGGAATTGAAAAGATACTTGAATAAAGAAAGATACAAATGTATTTAAAATGGTGTTGGTGTCATACGTACATTTCTCAGCGAACTCGTTCTCTAAACACTTGATACTTGAGTAATTTGTGAGTGATTTGTACAAAATGAACACACGGAATCCTAACATTAAGACCCTTATTTATACTAATTTCGACCCTAACGGTCCTACACTAATCTGATGCCGCGTTGCTCACAAGAATCCTTGGGATGCCATCTGTCCTTGTTCGGTTACACGGACTACTTCGAAATTCAAATCCTCCAGCCTAAATCCTCTTTCAACGCGTGGCAACGTGATCAGAACCGAGAATGTCACGAAAACACGTTAAGCTTCAGTACCCTTCGTATTTCGCAAAATGTTTAAGTCTTCAAGATATTTCACTTCAAATTAGCTCCGATTCTAACCATCTTCACTCCAACTCAAACAACATCCTCGAAACATGGCCATCAGTAGCCATTTTTAATCTTAAAAATGGTCATCAGTAACCATCTTTCTTCGAATTATAATCCTTCAAAGAATATTTCCTCTAAACGAAATCTCCAGCCAACAACCCTTGAGGCTAAAGTTGTAAGTGGTTCGACAAATGTTGCATCCACGAAACCTTTGTCTAAAACGAACATTTGGCACATGAGATTGGGCCATGTCAATGAAAGAGGTCTGGTCGAATTAAGGAAACAAAATCTGCTTGGTGGAGACAAAGTCGAAAAGCTGAAGTTTTGTGAACCATGTGTACTTGGAAAATCTTGCAGAATGAAGTTCAACAAAGGCAAACAAAGAACACATGGATCCCTTGATTATATCCATGTTGATCTATGGGGGCCTGCAAGGTGTCCATCACATTCAGGAGCGAGGTATTTTCTATCCATAGTAGATGATTATTCCAGAAAATTATGGGTATTCATCCAGAAGACTAAGGATGAAACTTTTGAGAATTTCAAAAGTTGGAAGACTCTGGTCGAAGATCGGACTGGCGGGAAGGTCAAGAGGTTGAGAATCGATAATGGTCTTGAGTTTTACAATGAGGCATTCGACAATTTTTATGCTGCCTCTGGTATTGCAAGGCACAGAATTATTGTAACATCCCGATTTTATCAGTATTTATTTTATTATATTATATTATTTTATTTTGTGTGTTAATTATTTATTTAATTGTTATGTAATATAATAATTAATTGAATTAATAGATTTTGGGTATATTTGTGTTTGTTTGGTTTATTGGGCTAATTGAGTTATTAGATGATTATACCTATTAGGCCTAATTATTAGAAGTAGAAGTAAATTGGGGGTGTTATTTTCTTAAGCCCATTAAGACAATAAGTTAGTAAGGGTTTGATGAGAGTTAGAGATATCATTTCATTTGCTTATTTTCAAGAGGAGAGGAAGAGGAGAAAGGAGACTAAGAGAGGAGAAGAATAAAAGCTAGGGTTTCAAGAAATTAACAAGAGGTAAGGGGGAGAATCCTTATTATTATGAGTTAGTATGATTGGGTCAATGGGTAGATTAATATGATTAGACTTTTGTGTAGAAAATATAAATAGAACTTGAATTAATGTGATATGTTGTGTGTAGGGGTGGACAACGATTCGGGTTTGGCGGTTTCGGGCCCAAAACCTTCACCCACTCCAAACCGCGGTTGACTTCCTAAGACCCTATTCCGCCCATTTTTTAAATCGGTTTGACCGGGTTGGGTTACAGCGGATCACGAGTTTATATGAAAGGTTTTTACGGGTTATTGGGCTGTTAGTTTTTCAAAAACTTAAATTTCATAATATTACAATTTTAGCAATGAACCAAAACCATATTAGATCTTTATTAATACAAATATTACAAAGTAATAATAATAACCATATTGAAACTTTATAAATACAATTACAAAACAATAACTTCTCAGTAACAGAGTAACAGATTGCTGAAGTATTTCTAATGCCTGAAATATCAGTTACACATATGAAAGTATTACTCATCTCCAAGACTTCCAAGTCTTTTAAAATACTCTCCTCCCTTCCACTCTCACAAAAAGTCCATAGATAACTTCCTGTAACATTAACAAAGACCATAAGTCTTATCTTTTTCTTTAACTTTTAAATACAACATCATTTCAGAAACATTGTCAGTGGTATACAAACATATATTACTCTTTTCATTCATATACATATAACACATACAAACTATCTCAATTTGTATACAATTCAAAAGTAATGAAAACATTTACATAACAAACAGAAGATGAAGGGATATGAGAGCAAGGATGATGCTGTAAAGATAAAAAAAACAACATTAAAATGAAATGATCCTTTTAATTACCATTCTTTCTTTAGAAATGTGAGACAATTCCATGATTGTGCTAAGCTAACCATAGACTTCATAAATTGTTCTTGTTTTTTATGAGATTTCATAACATCTTTCTTGTCATACATTTCAATTCAATAAAATAAGTGCATGTGTGGAAAACATACTACATAGTTTTGCATTACATAGTAGATAGATATCAATATTTGAAAAATTACTACCCACATAACTTAACTCTGGTTAGATATTGAACCAATACAATTAAAAAACCAGCGCATAATTTAATTACTAGAACAAGCAAATTGTGAGATAAAGAAATTTATACCAGAGCCATTTCTAGAAGTTGGCATGACCGACAATTCTTCTTGTTTCTGCTTGAAAGAGAAAAATATAAGTATCATGATCTCTTTTAAACTAACAAAAGCATGATTGATTTATGAGAACGGTTCTTACGAAGGTAAAAAAGGATTTGAATTCATCAGCACTAATCAGCAACCCTGACATATTTTTTTTTGCATTTAATCAGTAAAAAACCAAATCCAGTATGAATAAATTAAATACTTTAAGGAATCAAACTTCACAAATATACATACTCTATGCAACAGCATCTTGAAGCTGATTAAAGACGAATCAAGCTCCACAAATAAATATACTCTATGCAGCATCTTGGAGTTGGTTGAAGACCTTCAACAAATTTCAGAAAAATCAGAAACAAAATGAGGAAGCAAATTAGGAAACAAAATTAAAATAAGAAAAATCAAAACACAATAACTATGTTAGAAACCCTAATAAGAAAATCTAAAATTCCATAACTCCAAAACAAAAATAGATGCGGACCTTACAAACAACTGGAAACAAGCAAAGAATGATAGATTTTCAAGATGATAAAAATAAAGGCTTAATTGCAACTTTGGTCCCTTTATTTTGTCTTTTTTCCGATTTTGGTCCCCTTATTTTTAAAACAATGATTTTGGTCCCCTTCTGAATTTTCTGTTGAAAAAGAGACAAAAATAGGGACTAATTTTGCAGAAAAAAACAAAATAGGGGGACGAAAATTGCACAAAAAACTTAAAAAGAGGACTAAAATAGTGGTTTTTAAAATAGAGGGATCAAAATCAAGAAAAAGACAAAATAGGGGGACTAAAGTTGCAATTAAGCCAAGATTTTTTATTTTATTTGTGAGAGATATGTTGGATTTGTGTTTTTGTGAGGGTGAGTGACAAAAGAAACATGGGGATGATGAGTAGTAGAGGTGACCGGTGACAATGGATCTGATGGGAGTGTGGTTTGTTGTGATGGTGTTGGTCGTGGAGGGTGGCGGCTAGGGTTTTTAGATGAAGGGAGTTGAAATTAACTGAAGAGAGAGAACATATTCTTTTTGTATGCTGAGAGGTGAATGCTGTTGAATACAGTATAGGGCAAGCAACAAAAAAGATTTGCAAATATTGATCCAGGAATTATCGTCCACAGAGATGGAGAGATGCCATTCAATAGTTTCTATGGTTTCGAGCACGGGATTGAATGAGCAAAAAGTAAACAAAGATATAGACAGTAAAAGAATAAACACATTCTTAGAAGAGAAATAACTTATCAGGAATGTAAATATATTCACTCTTCACAAACATACATTTACCAACCCGTTATACTCAACCTACGATACTCATCTATGTCATCACGTATCTCTCACATAAGCGTCCATCTCTGGAGCACAAACGAGATCATCTCACAACTAAGGTTATCTCTAACGCAAAGTCGCGAGAACATCCGTATTCTCGCGTCGGCGATCTCTCGCGCGCCGCTCAAACACGAAAGCATTACGTACAGATACCCACAATGAATGCTAGCTCTAAATCTATCTCTAGAGTTCATAACCAACAGATTATAATCATAGATAGGGTTTCAAGAAGTTTATCTCTAAAGCACCCCAAATCCCCAGCATAGAGCAAAAATCCAGGATAACATCAACACAGATTTGTAAAGCAAGTTAAATATAACATTATAATCGGTAAATATACATAAGATTCAAGTAAATATACAAACAAACCCAACCAAAGAGAAATACACAAAGAAGAAGAGAAATGAACCGAAAATCTCCCGGTTTGTCAGCTCTGTTCGACGCTCAATCCACCCCCGATCATCCTTATGCAACCTCTGAAGTTGTTTTCTAAGCCAATTCTACTCTAAGAATGAAGTTGATGGTGTTGGGACTCAAAAATACCCAAACCATAACCTAAAAATGTGATTTTTGCCCCTTTTAACGAGCTGCTCTCTTAGCAGGTCCGCTTAGCGGACCCCCTCCGCTCAGCAGACTCAAAATTGCATCCAGACTCTGATTTGCTCCGCTAGAGCTCTGCACAGCGAACCCCCTCCGCTCAGCGGACTGACAGCAAAAGCGAAATCTTGTTTTCGCCATAAGTTGAGAACCGTAACTCCGAATTGCGCCAGGTTCGAAGCGTTGGAAAGCTTATTCATTGCCCTATCCAATAATGAATGAAAGGAAACCAAAATGATGATTTTGGTCATCCTTATTTTGAGCCTTATTCTTTGATGAATTGGTAGAATTTGCATTCTTGAAGCTTAGCCTTTGGTCTTTATTACTCAATGCTCCAAAGATGCATGAATACCTATAAAATGAATGGAAAACTATTAATTGGTATAAAAATGAATCAAAAACACAAGTATGCACATATTTACACAAAAGTTAGGATTTTATTACAAAAATCAATAGAATAGAATCGATAAGTGTCACAAATATATACTCAAAATATCGACATTTTGGCACTTATCAAACATTCCCCAACTTGAAACCTTGTTTGTCCTCAAACAATGTCAAATAAATCAAAGAATCAAAAGCAATAAACCAAAGAATCGTGAATCAATAAGTTTTGAAAACCAAAAACAAATGTATGGCTTAATACAAAAGCGTATAAACAAAGTAAATACTTACCACTATCCTACAACGACAACATATAAACGAAACGAATCCTAAGCACAAAAAGCATACAAAACATTCTAACACAATACATGCTCACATCATGAATCACACCTAGCAAAAATTCATCCATGGATGAAGAACACACAAAGGTGAAGGACTTTTAACACTCATCCAACAATCTTGCAAACAAAAGATTAAATTATGCATTCATCCAAAAATCACATTGAAGATATAAAAGCAAGAATCACAAGGGCTTTTCAAGGTTGTAATGTGGCTTGGTTAACAAACAAGGGATAAGTCCTAAGGCTAATCGAAACAAAAACTTGCCTAAACCTAAGGGAGTGATCAATCCACCAAAGATTCAAACAACAAAACCTCGATTAAACTTCTTCCTTAACCACAAGTTTCTCAAACCAATCACAATACTTATTAGCACATTTATTCACTTCTCTTTTCTTTTTCTTTTTTCAAAACTTTTTTACTTTTTTTCTTTCTTTTCTTTTCACATTTTTTTTCTTTTTTTCTTCTTTCTTTTCAACCTCATAGAAACAACCAAATAGGTACATAATCATTTTTCTCCCCAACTTGAATTCAACCACATCATCATGTGAATACTCCCTAATTCTAAGGCAAGGTAAAAATTCATACCAAAAATCATGGTTGAGGGTTCAAGAAAAAAAAAGAATCAATCATCCATGCAAAAATGAGAACTAAACACTCAAAGATAAGCATTTAGCAAAAACAACATGGACATTGACAAAAATACCCAAACCATAACCTAAAAATGTGATTTTTGCCCCTTTTAACGAGCTGTTGTCTTAGCAGGTCCGCTTAGCGGACCCCCTCCGCTCAGCGGACTCAAAATTGCATCCAGACTCTGATTTGCTCCGCTGGAGCTCCGCTCAGCGGACCCCCTCCGCTCAGCGGACTGACAGCAAAAGTGAAATCTTGTTTTCGCCATAAGTTGAGAACCGTGACTCCGAATTGCGCCCGGTTCGAAGCGTTGGAAAGCTTATTCAATGCTCTATCCAATAATGAATGAAAGGAAACCAAAATGATGATTTTGGTCATCCTTATTTTGAGTCTTATTCTTTGATGAATTGGTAGAATTTGCATTCTTGAAGCTTAGCCTTTGGTCTTTATTACTCAATGCTCCAAAGATGCATGAATACCTATAAAATGAATGGAAAACTATTAATTGGTATAAAAATGAATCAAAAACACAAGTATGCACATATTTACACAAAAGTTAGGATTTTATTACAAAAATCAATAGAATAGAATCGATAAGTGTCACAAATATATACTCAAAATATCGACATTTTGGCACTTATCAAATGCTAATTGTAAAAACAGGTTTGCATATTAACTTGTATGGGCGGGTGCGGTTAACCGCGGTTTCAGTTTCTTGAACCGAACCCGCCTAATTGAACCCAAACAAAACCGCAAGTTTGGCCCGTAGAACCGCTAACCCATATAAATCCGACCCAATTCAGTTTTTTGTTTCGGTTGATGCGGATTGGGCCGGTTTTTAGGTCCTTGTCCAACCCTAGTTGTGTGTATGGAAATATGGAAAATGAAGAAAACTAGGGAAATGGGATGTTGTCAGAAGGCAGTTGGGCATTGACGGATGACATCGTTTCGTTCGCAGGCTAGTCATTGCATGTGGTGACTTTCTTCCTAGTTGTTACATAATTGTGTGCTAACATTTTGTTTTCCATGTGTGCATAATATCAATCAATAAAACATATACATAATATATATAATGGTATATATGAGAAATGGAGCACCCACTTAAGACTTATTTTTTTTGGTTCCAGCTTTTTTTCATCATGTGTTGTTTATTTGTTCTCTATTGTTCATAAATGTGCTATGTTTCCATATTACAAATTAGCACTTGGCACTTAAGCCACTCGTTCCATGCTATTCCGTTGGATTCCGTGAATTGTTCCTTTCCTGTTTTCATACTAGTGTTATGGTATTTGTTTCATGATTGATATTGTTCCTTAAGAAATATATAATAGTACATATTATAGAAATGGAACCATGATGATGAAATGAAATATTATTTGAAAACAGTAGGATATTAATGGAAATAGTAGGATATTAGAAATTAGAAATGGAATAGAAATATAATAGAATTGAAATTAATATAGAATGATATTAATTGGTTGATTATATTAATAGTTGAGTTAATTGCAATGAGTCTAATTAATTGGAATATACTTGGACTTGGATCAATTATTCGGTTTATCGGTAAATTACGGTATTTTGAGAATTTGACCGTAATTGTGTTTTTGGTTTGAATATTTATGTTGAGAATAATATATTGCTATGTCAGTGATGTTGTTTTGATAATGATTCTCCGTGGGTATGAATCCTAGTGATTAGTTGATTGATTGTGAAAGTGTGTATTCATATATATTGACAAATGAGAATTAACATGAGATAGTGTGGTTTCTAGTGTTAATTGGATTTATGAATCGTAATTGATTGTTTGCCTTTATATGTGAATGATATATATGTGTTGTGAAAATGTTGTATACAATTGGCGGATAATTCATAGCGTTGAACTATTGTGGTATGCGGTAAGTTAAGATTGATGAGATAATCTTAATTGCATATATTATTGAAAATTGGACATACATTCATAGAATGGTCGGCTTTATGGTGGAAGCGGTGAAACTGTAGGTTCACATGATAAGAGACGTTGATCCTTTAATGTAAATAGGCGTAGAAGACGTGGTCCTTAATTGGAGATATGCGTATTGGCTTTGATCTTGTCCGAATCGGAAGCGTGACTTGGATTCTAGATATTGAATCGGAAAGCGATGAAACGTTGGGTTCACATTTGGTACCACATGCATAGAGTCACATGTCTTGCATTGAGTCACATTGGTGTTATGTGATGTTTGAATATATGAATTTATGTGATTGTTATGTGTGTATGAGATGTGATAATTGAATTTGGTGATGTTTGGATACATAATTTGGTGATAAATGTGAATATGTGAAAATGGTGGTTTATGTACATATTTGAAATAATAATATTGAATCTTTTTGAATATTATACTATTGAACTTTATTGCATACTCGAACATGTGAAATATATTGGATAATACTATTTACATGATTATGCGAGGTGTGATAAATTCCTATGACTGTTAATTAAATCATTGTACCTTATTATACTTTCTTCATAATGATTTGAATTCTCACACTTCTGTTTGAATGTTGCCCTTTGTTGGTAACGTGCATGTTCCGAAGCTTAGTAGTTCGTGCGAGGTTTAGCCGGAGAGATTTCGAGTTTGTTCGGTGATTAGGTAGTGAGTCAATGCTCTAGTCATGTAACACTGGGTTGGGATTAGTAGTATTGAACTCATGTTTTGTTTTGTATTTGTATTATGATACTATCTCGTGAACATGTACGTTTATGATTTGTTGTTGAGAGGCCATAGTGTCGAATATCTTGGATATGACATTATATTATTTTGTGGACTATTATGGAGATATGATTATGATATGGGACATGATCATTTATGAAATTCATGAGTATTTATTATTTTCCGCTGTGAATGCATATTCTTGATGAATTATGACAAGTGAAAAGTGTTACCTTGATGACCAGGAGTAATTGTACATTTGATTGATGAATGATGTTGGTTTTTGAAAGCTTTTAGTTTTTGAAAACGTTGTTGTGACGCCCTTTGTTTATATGCATGCTTATTTACTCTGATTATATGTTAAATATTTTGGGTATTAGAAAGGGGTGTTACATTAGTGGTATCAGAGCGTGGTCGGCCAGTTGGTCAATAGTTGTTAATGTTTTCTAATCCTGTTGTATTTGATTTATGTATCTGACACGATCGATATTGTTTTTCTGGTTATTTGGCTGTTTAGGACGATGGTTGCAGGAAGGAATGATGATGCCATTGCTGAGGCATTGAGGATGTTGGCTGGCTCCATTGGTCAGATTCCTCAAGTGAATGCTGGTAACCGGAATGATGATGATGATGAGTTCCGTGCTTTGGGGAAGTTCCAGAGGAACAATCCTCTTGTCTTTGAGGTTGAGCATGAACCTGATAAGGCTCAATCTTGGTTGAAGGCGATTGAGAAGATCTTTCGAGTTATGAATTGTACGGATGCTCAGAGAGTACAGTTTGGTACTCATATGCTTGAGAAGGAAGATGAAGATTGGTGGGGTAATATGGCTCAGAGGTTTGATGAGGAAGGTATTCAGGTTACTTGGGATCTTTTCCGTGATGTCTTCTGGGAGAACTATTTTCCAGAAGATTGTTGTGGGAAGAAAGAGGTGGAGTTCCTTGAATTGAAGCAAGGAAATGGTACCATTGCTCAATATGCTTCTAGATTTCAGGAGCTTATCAAGTATTGTCCTCATTACAATACTGCTAATGCTGAGAGATCTAAATGCTTGAAGTTTGTGAATGGCTCGAGACACGATATCAAGAAGGCCATTGCTTATCAACAGATTACTCGTTTCTCTGAGTTGGTTAACAAGAGTAGGATCTATGATAAGGATAGTAGGGAGAGTGCTTCTTTCTACAAGATTTTGAAGGGGAAAAGTCAAGATCGTGGGAAACTATATGATGACAAGAGGAAACAATCTAGTTTTGGCAAGAAGCCAAGTGGGGGAGGATCTTCTACTCCACTTAATTACTTCAAATATGGTGTTGAAGGTCATCGTGTTGTTGATTGTGGTAAGAATTCTGTGACATGTTTCAAGTGTGGCAAGATTGGTCACAAGGCAAACAAGTGAGGAGTTTGTTCGAGTGTGACTTGTTACAATTGTGGTGAGCAAGGTCGCATTAGTACCAAATGTGATAAGCCAAAGAAGGAGCAAGCGAAGGGAAAAGTGTTTGCATTGTCTGGTGCGGAGGCCACTACCGATGATAGGCTAATCCAGGGTACGTGCTTTATTAATGGTACACCTTTGATTGCTATTATTGATACCGGTGCAACACATTCTTTCATTTCTTTGGATTGTGCTAAGAGATTGAATCTTGTGTTATCTTATATGCGTAGAAGTATGGTTATTGATACACCTGCTATGGGTTCTATTTCTACGGTTATTTTTCTTGAGATTAGTGTTAAGGAAGATTTGTTTTTGTCTGCTAAGAAAGTTGATGAGTCGGTGCAAGATGGGGCTGAGTTGTTTATGTTGTTGGTGACCTTAGATGTGCATGAGAAGAGAACGATTGAAGAATTGCCAATAGTTTGTGATTTTGCAGAGGTATTTCCTGAAGATATAATTGATTTACCGTCGGAACGTGAGGTTGAGTTTTCGATTAATTTAGTTCCTGGAACTAGTCCTGTATCAATGGATCCTTGAGTTCCATGAGTTTCTTTTTATTTAATAGTTGTATATAAGTATGTTATTGAGCATCTGCTATGTCAGTTGGTGTTTCATTAATTATTTTACAATAATATATAATATTATCCTTTTGTTTAAATCTCCTCATTATTCCTCCAATTTTTTCTTTACCTTTCATATTTGCATCCTTTGTTAAATCTAAATCTTCCTTCTGTATTTTTTGAAATAAGGTTGGATCTATTAAAATACTTCTTTCATAATTTCCATCCTCTTCAGTAATATTTAAATATTCAATATCATTCATCATTTCTTTTTCCATTTTTATTATACTAGATATATAAGTTTATAATAACACTTAATAAAAATTAAGTAAACGTAGTAATTGTACCTGATCATAATTTCTCGTAATTTTGGTCTACCGCTGCTTTCGTAGCTTTTTGTGAGATAGTTGATTAATAGATATGTGTATATGAGAGTAATTGAAAGATTCTTGAATAAGTGGAAATATAATTTGAAAAATGCTTATCAGTAAGAAAGTATGAAAGCAAGAAAGACAAGAATTAAATCTCAACCATTCATTACTACCACTACCCCCATGATCCCTATTAAAAAAGATGTCAAGCTAAATCCTAAAGGATTAGCATATGTTTCAAAAAAGAAACTTACACAGAGTTTTTGTTTTCTACAACTTGCTTCATACCATCGTAGAAGTACTTATTTATAGACCTAGAGACACATTATAATACTATTTTATTATTACAATAATTTATAGTACTATTCATCTATAGTACTACACTAAATAATTGTACTTAAAGACTACATGGCAAATAGTTACATCCTTATCCTTTTATCTAAGGTGTCCCTAAGTATTTGGTCTCATGGCACCACAAGACCATTAAAGATTATGCATTTAGTCTTCCATTATTGCTTCATCTTTATCTTCTTCATTAAGGCACATTGACATTTCCAAGCATTGAGCAACTTCTACAACAATCTTTTCTTGGAAGCATCTTTCACATGCATGGTTTTTATTTTTCTTTAGACTAGAACATAAATCATTGAGGACACTTGGTTGTAATTCATTACCTCCGCATTAAATGCATAAAAGGGCAATTCAAAAGTTGTCAATAAGTGAACATCTCTATCTTTTAGTACCTTCCCACTTGTCTTGCTTAAGAGTCTGATATTTGATGCTTTGTATAATACTTTTACACATAAATTTTTTCCAATAGCTTGGCATTGGAAAAATATACTTGAAAGTTGACTGGATAAAATTTTATTTAATTGCTCATCATCATACATTTCCTCCTTAGATTCATCTCTTAGAGGAAATTGATTATTACTTACTCCAACAATATTATTTAATGAAGACAAAGTGCTTTGCCGATTGATTTGTTTTGAAATCCGGATTAGCTGAGTAGAAATTCACATAAATATTTCTTTCTCCGACAATATTCTTTTTGAAATTTTGGACTGCTTCTTTATAGTTATATGAAAATAGGTTAATTTCTTCAAGATTTTTACTTAAATAAAGACCTTCAATAAGTCCAAATTGAAACATATTAAATGTTAGTAATTGAGGTGCTCCTGGGTAATTACAACTTTTACTCCAAAATGCTTTCTATCCACCATATAAAAACAATTGGTTTTTTCCTTTTCAGTCCAATAAGTAAGTCTTTTGAGATTCTCCTTGAATTTTTTTCCAGAGAATTTAACTTGATTTTCATGCTCCTTATGAGACATAATTGGCAAATTATCTAAACAATAAGGAATTCTTCTTAAGATTTTCATCAATGTTCTTTCTGTTGCATTATTTGTTGTTGTCTCTGAAAAAGTTCTTTGACCAAGATAAATTTCTTTTCTTGATTTTTCTAATTCCTTGTGTCATTCATTTCCTTTTCTACTTCTTCTTTGGTGGCATACACTTTATAAGTAACTCCCGATATTTTTGTACAATGAGGGGATGCTTTATACCATTCATCATAAATTCTTGGAAATGGTCCATTAAACACCACATACCATTTATTGGGTTCTTTTATTTTGATTTCTTCAAGTGGACTTTTCCCTATAAGTTGAGATTTTATAATTTCTATTTCTTTTTCAATCAATTCCACTTCCTTTCCAATCAGTTCTTGCTCTTTTATTTTGTGAATTTTGAGTGCTTATTTTAACTCTAATTGTTGTTTTAATATTTCTTCTGCGCCTCGTTCCATTCTCTTGAAAGTATATCTGCAAGCACGTTCTTCTCTCCTTCAATGTGAGAAATTGAATAATTATATTCGGCTAATTTCATTTTCCATCTTATAAGTCTCCCTTGCTTGTAAGTTCCTTTATGATTAATATTTTTGAATCCTACAACATAAGTAGAATCTATTCTAATAATAAATTCTTTATCAAGAACATAAATTCGGTGTTTTTCTAACATCCGAATTAATGCTAATGCTTCTTTTTCATGAATAGGATAATTAATTTCACTGTCTGAAAATGTTCCAGATATATATCTACACAGTAATTCTTTCTTTTGGCCAGGGTTTTTCCTTCATAACACCTCTTTAACATTCGTTAGATGAATTGATGTGTCCACAAGTGCACGGATATATCGAAGTAATATAAAAGATTGTCGAACCCACAGAGACCAATGTCAACCTACTGTAATCTATCGTTGCTTTGTAAAGTTAAGGCTAAAATATGATTTTCGGGAAATAATAGGGACTAAACAGGAAGTACTTAAATTCTAGTTTGAAATATTAATTAAAGGGATATCGGTATGTAATTCATCAAAATTAGGAAATCCAAAGTTTCGTTGGTCACTTTCATTTAACAAAAGGTCTTTTCAGTAGATACTATTAATTTAAAAATCCTTATCTCATACGTTCGTGTTTATTGAATTAGACTATGATCCTAGACCATAACGTATGCTTCCGCTATCCCGTCAGGTTTAAAAACACTTTTTGAAATTAATTGAATCTAATTAGTTTTAATACGCTTCCGTTGTCCTTAAAACTAATGTTAAGTGTCCACAATCTAGTTAAAATCCTCAAACTTCAGTTTTTATTGTTTTCTAACCTTTGTCCATTTTTACTTCCATAGCAAATCGTTTTAATATTAATTATTGGAAACTTATACCGGAAAAGTGATTTTTCATAAAATGTAATTAGGCCAATTTATTTCGGATCCCTTTAGTTCAATTAATTTACATGCCGATATCAAATCGGTTTAGCTAGACATGGAATTAATTTCGAACGCAATAAACATGGTAAACATAATTAAAGATAACATGCTTGACAATTATAAAATAAACCAACAATTATAATAAAACAATAAATAAGAAACTAAAGAAGACAGAAATAAAGGAACTGGAATTAACTTTGGAAATGCCAGCAAGATTTTGATCCAAGCGTTACACAAATTACAGGCCTAATACTAATGGTGTGGTAGTTCCTCAATGTAAGAAACTACCACTTTTACAAATGTAGTCTCTGTCTAAATCTACGAACAGGGCTTCCGCGCATAAAAACTAGGATCCCCTCAAATGTGAATGTTCGTCCCTTTTTATAGTAAATGGTAGTGGAAGTTACCTCCAGCATCATGTGAGAAGTAGTGGAGATAATGGAGATTATGGTCCGAGAAGTTGAGAAAATCTAGGAGAAAGTGGGCTTGTTATTTGACTCAGTTTTTGGAGAAAATATAGGAAGACGTGGAATCTATTGAGATTCCCTTTTTTGTAGTTGTGTCGAGGGGCACCCATAGTGCCGAGGGGAACTCATATTTGAGGCCAGTGTCGAGCGGCACTCATTGTGTGTCGAGGGTCACACTTAGCTTGGAGCTGGACCGGTGTTGCACCCCAAAATTTGCCCTCTTTATTTGAGCTATAAGTTATCAAAGACATTTATTTCGTCGTTCGAAAAGGGAAGAAAAATAATAAAGAGTTTTCATGGTTTTAAGGAAAGGTGACGTGAAGATTGGTTTATACGGTGATGATGCGGAGAAATTCACAAGTCTTAGCTGGAAAGTGTTATGAGCTTGGTTTCCGTGTAGCCGGGACTGTTTCGACGTTCCCTACAACTTTCGTTTTTGGCTCAGAAACCAATTCTGTGAGGAAGGTGGTCGAATTAGCAAATTATTGGAGGGCTCGCAGTGAAAAATGGTGCTGAATGTAGGTTTTCGGGCCTTAGAAAATTTGTATCTCAAAAATTTAACTGCAGCTCCGTGCCATTATTCTCGAGATTTCATATGTTCGGGTCGTCGACCAATTATGCACCAAAAATGCTCAGCATTTTGAAGAGCGTCGTGACTTTTCGGTAAAAAAATGTATTTTCGGGTATGTCGCGACAAGTTTGAAAATTCATAACTTCTTCGATTTTTATCGTATGAAGTCCATTCTAGCGGAATTTTCTCGGAAATTTTGTTAGCTTTGATTCTTCGTCACACATGCTTGTTCGGATTTCGAGCCGAAGATGGAGTTTTATCGAGTTCTTTGAGCGGTACTCACAAAATTCTGCACAGTCGCGCCAGATGAATCGGCGTTTCTCGTCATTCAAAAGCGCGTAATTTCTTCATCGTTTATCGGATTGAGACGATTCTCACGGCTACGATCCACAAATTTAGTCATCTTCGAGTTGGCGTTGGTTCCGGTTCCGAATTTCGCACTGAGCCACATTTCCTCGAAAGCGAGCAAAAAAAGAGATAATTAAGGGCGTTTTTTACATTTCACCACTCACACTATATAAATCATTTTCCCTCTTTTTCTCTCATAACTTCAATTCCCCAAAAAATATCAAAAACACTTTCTCTCATTCTCTCCCAATTCTCTCAAAATCAAAACACACAAATTACTCAAAACCTTCATCAATCTTCATCAATTCAAGATCAAATCTCAAGAACAAATGAAGATCAAAGCAAGAGTGAAGAATCTCTTTTCTCATTGATAATCAAATTCAGATCTCCCTCTCTCCCTAGGATCTTGCGCGCTGCTCTCCCTCTCCATATCTCTTGGATTTCGCGTTCGTGTTCATGTCGTGTTCGCGTCGTGTTCGTGTTCATCCGATCTTGATCTCTTCGTTTGATCCGGTAAATTCACTTCAATCCTTGTTTGATGTTAGTACTTGTTGCTTGTTAATGTGAATTAACATGCTACTTGAATTTGACAATTGATAATTGATGATGTTTATGTTGAATTGTTGAATTGGTGATAATCTTGAATGTGATAATTGTTGATCTTCATGAGTTGTGTTGTTGATTGTGTTGATAACTTGTTCCAACTATTCATGAATCTAAAAGATGCACACTACATGTTTGATGGAACAGTTGTGAGACTTATTTTGAGTATAATTGTTGAAATAATGGTTAGTGTTGGATTTGTGCTTAATTGTTGATACCTATCCATGAATTGTTGTTGATTTTGTAACCTTTTAGTGGTGATTCAAGTGTATAAATGATGTTGGAAGTTTAATCATAGTGTGTTGTTGTTGTTGACATGTTACTTTGAATAAGAGTAATGTGATTAAAATATGCAAATGCTGGAAATTCAACTCATGTCATGTTTATGTGAATATTTGACTACTTGATTTGGTTTTATTGTGAGTAACACTTAGTGTTAGATTGTTAGTAATTCAAGTTGTTGACTATGTTGAACAAGTGTGGTATTGGTTGATTCTCTTGGCCATAATTTGGCTTTGATGTTTGTTAAAAATATGATAAAACTAGTGTGGTTGGGACTTGTTTCATGATTGTCTAATGTTTGTTTTGTGCTAATACTTGAGTTTATCATATGAAAATGTTTCATAAGAATTGAGTTGATTTTGGTTGTATTTGGGTCGTTTCTACCACTTAAAACCATTTTTCATGTCCAATTTTCACTTGTAAATGTATGTCATCTTTTGCCAATTTATGTGAGACTTTTCATTGAGTTTATGTGTGTTTCTTGAGCATTTTGGGACTGGTTTTTATACCATTATAGTGCAGCCAATTTGACACTCCAATTATCACTTGAACACTTGAGTTTGTGCACTAAATTCCACTTGCAAATGCATGCTCTTTGATGTGAATTACCGTGAGGTTTTGCAATGAGATTGAACATGTTTCATAGGTATTTTGGGACTGTTTTAACACTATTATAGTGCAGCAAATTTACTCGATATCCCACACTACACTTCACTTTCCACAATTCATGAACTTGAGTTTTGCTACAATTTTGCCTAGGCTTCGTGGTATTGATTGTTGGTGGTTTCTAAATGTTTACATGACATGTTTGGTTGCTAATAAATGATGTTCGAGCTGTTGCTTTTTTCTGTTTTGTGTTTCGTCGCGTTTGGCTCGGTTTTACTATTTACGCGCGTCATGTCGGCTTTGTTTCATTTTGTCATAACTTTTGATCCGCTTAGAGTTTTTGATCATGTGAATAATGTTTCTTGAGTGGAATAATATTTTCAGAGCTGATGGTGCATTTTATTTTCGGTTTCGACCGACTTTTTTTATCGATTTCGCTTCTGTCCCGTTTCGGAAGTCGTGCCTCCAGGACGATTTAGTAGATTCCGACCGCATATTTGAGTTCTTTGGCACATATTTAGCTTACCATGAAATTTTGGTTTAATTCCGACAAGTTTAGTTTTTATCATTTTTACCCGATTTTACCGTTTCGGTGTACCTTTTGACTTGTAAATATTTTCTTTGGTTTCCATAATACTTGTGTACATATTTGATTAACATTTGAGTGCTATTTCTGGTTGTTATCTTACTTTCGCTCGATTTATGTTTAAAAAGTGTGTTAATTTCTCATTTCGTTATCCATTTTCGGTGTAAAGCACCAACGCAATTTCGATTGCAGTTTTTGTTATCTCTAACTTGTGTGCTAGTATGCAAGGCATTCCGAAGGCAATTCCCGATTGACGCTTATTTTCTCATGTTCCGCTTTACTTGCGGGACACGGTATTACCTCTTCCCGATTCGCGTTCTCGATCATGAGACGCGCACGTCACTTTTTTATCTGTATTGTCTGGATTCATGTTCCCTTGCAGGTGTATAGTACGTTTGTGCTCGACGCACATATCGGCGCGTGATTTATTTTCACGGCACCGATTCTTGTTGACTATGAGTTTAATCGGTGTGCCGATTGTTTGGCTGTTGCTTTTGCTAGCTCGCTCGCGGGATCTCTGGTTTTCTTTATTACTGTTTGCAGCAATTCACGGATCATAATCCGTTTGGTATTGATCTCGTTTCATTTTATCTTTTCTCACACTTTACCGCTTTTTTGCATCATCCTATAACATGAGAAGTAGGACTTAGGAATTCATCTGGCCAAGCCCTCGAAAGAGGCTCTGTTTTTGTTGATGTGTTTATATTTGTGCTTTGCGGCAGGGAGTCACGGTGTAATAAGACCTTTAAAGATACTCCGTTAAGTCCTCATGGAAGGCATGTGGAATGGGTTAGCAATCAACCCCCGCCCAGTCTCATCGAGTTCGTTTAGTAAGCGCACGCTACGTGTAACACCCCGTTAATTCTTGTTTATTAATTTAATTATTATTTTTAATTAAATTATTAGAATTAATAATTTTTGGGAATTATTTGGAAAATGATGAAATATTGACATTGGGCCTAGAGTGGTGGTTAGCAGTTAGGGGGTGTTAGTTAAGCAAGCCCATTATAATATTTTATTTTAGTTTTCATAAAATAAAAGAAATTGGGAAAAGAGGAAGAGAAGAAAAGGAGACAGACTCTGAGAAAGGAAGAACACGTGAAAGTGAGAAGAGCCAAAGGGGGAGAAGAACTTCGAAGATTCGACTCTGAGGTAAGGGGGGATTCTTCGGGTTAGTAATCCTTATGCGATTGTAGGTAGTAGGATTGATTAGGATTGTTGTCTATTTCAATCGTACGTGTCGGGTTTAGGGATTTTGTTAGGTTATGATGAATTTGTATGAATTACATGATTCTGTTTATACTCATGATATATGCTGTTAATACTTGTATAAAACTTGTCTGAAATATGTGATGATGTGAAAATTGATGGTATTTGTGTGCTATGTTCGTATGTACCTGAAATTGGGGAAATGGGATAGGGTAAATGTTGTCAAAATGGTGAATTTGGCTGTGCAGGTACGTAGGAACCGGTTCCCATGTGGGACGAACCGGTTCCCCCTTATAAAAACAGAGAGGTGTGGATTCTGGGTTGCTGGGAACCGGTTCCCAGATAGGGACAACCCGGTTCCCCATAGTAAAAATCAGAGGCGTGTTTTTGGAAGCAGCCAGGGACCGGTTCCCACGTAGGGACAACCCGGGTTCTGCAGCATATTTTCTAAAAATGTTTTATTTTTACAAAACCATAACTTTTGATCCGAGTATCCGATTTATGTGCCGTTTTGGGCGTTGAGAAGCTAATTAGGTGCTTTATTTGATAAAGTGATAAAATGGGCAGTAGTCGACTTTACTTTAAAAACTCGAATTAATTGTTGATGAATTGAAACATGGTATATGTATATGTGCTTATTCATATGACTATTGATGCATGTATTTATGTTGGTGATGGGATTATGATATCCAATGAGTGATGTTGGTATATAACATGTCGTAAATGATACATGCTTTGTGACTTTACTGTTGAGTTGTTTTAGCAATTTATTACATGGTGTGTAATGATGATAGATGTAACGATGTATGATGATGGTGATGATTGATGATTGTGAATATTAATATGTTGTTAATATTAAAATGTTGGTTATGGTGAACGTATGTGAATGATTGAATGATGCCTATACATGTACATACTTGTTGTGACGTTATTGGTACGAGGTGATAAGCGATGTTAAGCATCGGAATGATGATGATGTATGATGATGTAAGTATGTGTCATGTGTGCATTATTCATAAATCATTTGCATTGGAAGGCTAATTCCCATTGTGCGGAGATTAGCGGGAAGTCATCGTGTGCCCATGTGGGGTGTGAGCGATGAGGCAGTAGTCGTGTGCCCATGTGGGGTGTGAGCGACTAGAGGGCAGTATCAAAGAGAGAAGTCCTGTGAATGTGATTCACGAATTTTGGTACCACATGCATAGTGTCAGTTGAATCATATGCATTGGTTATAACATGATTGGATGAGATCCAGTGTTATGCCTTGGTGTGTTTACATGATTGATGTATTAAGGAGTTGTTGTTAATATAACTTGATTATTTGATGGAATGAAGAGTTGTGGGCCGATGGCCAAACATTGTTGAATTGATGCTTGCTTATTGTAATAATTCCGACTATATGTATGTTGGATGGATGATAATTGCTATGAGATTTTATTGCTTATGATTGTATAATGGTTATTAATTCGAATGAAACTCACCCTTACTTTGATGATTTCAGATTAAAGATGTAGCGGCGTCTTGATTGGGTGAAGATAGCTTGTAGGCTAGCCCGTAGTTTGTGTTGAGTCATGCTCTGATTGTAACACTGGGATCGATTAGTCTTAGCGTTACTTGTTATACATTGTTGCCATTTTGGCTATGGATTTA
The DNA here is from genome assembly GCF_029867415.1 of Vicia villosa. Lineage (NCBI taxonomy): Eukaryota > Viridiplantae > Streptophyta > Magnoliopsida > Fabales > Fabaceae > Vicia > Vicia villosa. The sequence continues at coordinate 31,623,485 of NC_081185.1, read as the reverse complement.
TGTATTGAGTATTTGTGTGGAGATGTTTCCTAATACTATTGAATTAAATTCCGCTGTGCTAAACACATGTTTGATATTGGTTAATTTCTAATAAAGCATGACAATCGACTTGATGTTTTTTTTTATTTATTTTAATAATTGTAGCATCCTTGATGTGTTATTACGCTGATTATATTATATTTCCGCGGGGGTTTAGAAGGGTGTTACACTACGCGTTGCTTGCTTCTAAACTAGCACAAGATCCTGTTATCGAGTATGTCAGGTAAAGGGTCCATGCAATCGGATCCCCACATCTCTTAGCTCACGTTGACCGATGTTGATGCTCGGTGTACCCACGCACCGTTTTCCTTTTAGATCTGTGACGGCTTGGTTGCTGAGAGGGATTCGCTCCTCTTGTCTATGGCCCGACCGCTTTGCGCGAGGTCTAATGCTTGGTTGACTCGGGTGATCCACTCCCCTTGGCTATGCGGGACCGCTTTTCTACTACTCGGCCTGCGCCGGTGGTTTTGTTTGTTTTACGAGTGAGACTCGTTTGTGTGATATTCTTGTGTGTTGTTTTCGCTTTCTCTCCGTAGGTTGCTAGTTTAGTTTAGACTTGTACCCTTTGTATGATAACATAGGTAGCAAGCTTTTCCCCTTAGCTTAGGTTTTCCTTATGCATTCTTTAAAACACAAACCAAACTCTTTGATTTTCTTTTCTTAAGAGCTTTTTATTTCCGCTCCATTCCCAAGCATAAGCCTCCAAAGGTCGAGCAGCGGAGTGTGAATCTAACTCGTTCACCTAAAAAACACAAAACAAACAGAAACTAGTTAGCCGAGCTACGGTGCCTCTGATTCCTCAAAAAAGATACATAGGCAGCGGGGTAGGGCCCGTGCGAGTATAACTCTTTCTTTTCCCTACGTTTTGCATGCATTTTAGTTCAGGTTAGCGCAGTTTGCTTACACACCCATAGTTTTAGACACAAGCGTGGATACCATCGAGTACGATGGGCGCGTGGGGTGCTAACACCTTCCCCTCGCGTAACCGACTCCCTTACCCTTTTCTCTGGTCATGAGACCATTGTTTTGTTTTGTGGTTTGCTGGCATTCCCTTCCTTTTCAGGATAAATATGTTAGTGGCGACTCTGTTGATTTTTGCGGTAGCGACAGCTGGCCATCAGGAGGCTGTGCCGGACGGCACAGTCCTCTGATATGGAATTTTCTGCAACTTTTGTATTTCAGTCCATTTCTTTTGCTCTTTTGCTCATTTCTTCTCCGTTTCTTTCTCTACTTTGCATTTAGGCTCAGTTGAACATAGTTACTTGAAACATGTTAAAAATACCAGCGTAAAGCAATATATTGAATAAAAACAGTAAATTAATTAATGTAAATCGAGTCAAATAAATGATACATTTTTGTGTTATCAAACTCCTCCATACTTAAACCTTTTCTTGTCCTCAAGAAAATAATCAATAGGTCAATTTATAAAATATAAGTTAAATGCAAATTCATGACACAACATCGAATTTTACGCGGTTGCAACATACTTTCGTTAGAATGATAAAAGCTCAAATCCAACACTAAAGTCATGGTAAAAACACTAAACAACTCCACTTATGCAAACCATTTCGAATCATTCGAGCGCAATCACATTATGTCTTTTATCTTTACACGCACATAGTAGAGTAGTCAGTTAGTGATTATGATCCTTATTAGCATAGGGTTCTGGCACATATTTGTGGTAACCTCTTCTTAACCAATTGAAATTTGTGGGGGATCAGACCGTAGTCCGCCCTACCAAGTTCAGTACCAGATACTTCCAAACCAACTGATCACGCTTTACTTTGTTATTATTCGTAAGATACGTATCCTTTGGATTAAATGACCGGGTGAGGGTCATATAACTTAGTTGGTGCATTCTTTAATCGTAACAATAAAGCATCTAACTTTTTCAAATATTCGAGATCATTCACTTATATTCATTGGCTCTCTACGCAGTTTGTGTTTAAGACGGTGTCGACTGCTAAATAAACTACTCGGGGTTACTTTCAAGCTAAAGTTTAAGTTTCGGTATAATAGGTATTCAAATCGGTCTTGCATATTTGGGATTTCTAAAGTGTCAAGACCGTAAAGATTTTGTCTTAATTTTACTCAAATTTCTAACATATCTTAAAAATGGGCGACCTATATACTTTTCGAGTGTGTGTCACGCGTTGAAAAGAAAATATTGTTGTTGGAGCTTGGAAATTTTTTTGAAATTTTGAAATTTCAGGGACATTCAATAACAACTGAAAATCACATATAAAGACTCAACAACATAATTAGAAAACAATAAATAAAGTGATAAATGGAAAGCAGTAAAGTTCCTCTCCCACACTTAAACCAAACATTGTCCTCAATGTTTTGATAAAAGGTGGAAAAGGAGAGGAAGAACCTGTATGGATACTACTGGCGGGCTATCACGACTAAATCCACTCCGCATCCGGAGGAAATACCTTTTCCTATCATACTCATCAACAGTGTCACCACCACCAGCAACATTCGTAGAAATGTGCGTGGAGACCGACTCATCTTTGAGATGATCATCTATATATTTTTCGCCTAGATATGGTCGAGACATGACAAGCGATCCATATTTTTATTTTCTGCAAGTTCAAAAAATAAAAGAAAACATTAAACTAAAAGCTCGTGGTTTGCCTCCCATGAAGCACTTTGTTTAACGTCGATGGCTCGACGGCTTAAGAGTGCAAGCACTCATGGTGGTTCTCTTGAGAATGACTCCTCGGTTGAACTTTTAATTTTTTTTTGTTTTCCATGGCCACATATCAAGCCACCTCACATATCCCTCACCTTTTCTTTTCTTTCTTTTGTGGAGGGGTTCATTCTTTTGAACTCGTGGTGGTGGTTCTGGATCTATCCTAAGTATCAGCTTTTCAAGTTTGGGCTTAAATCACTCAGAAAATGGTATTGCATCTGTTAGGTCGACCAAGCAAAGCCCTAGGTCGACTCAAAACCAGAGCAAACTCAGCAAAACTGACAAGGTCACTGTTAGGTCGACCTACCCACACACCTAGGTCGACCTAAACTGAAGAGTTTTTCTCATATCACTGTTAGGTCGACCCACTCACATCCACAGGTCGACCTAATCTGAAGAAATCTCCAAAAAGCTGAATTAACTGATTCTAGGTCGACCTAACCTACCAATGGGTCGACCCAACTGGCAACAAATTCAATCTGGCTCATTTTACTTCTGTTAGGTCGACCTAAGCACTAAGGTAGGTCGACCTATCTGCTGAAAACTTCCCAAATCATGTGTTCACTCTGCTCCAACATACCAGCAACTATATATATCATTCCATGTTAATTATTCAAGTAACACCAACAACTGAAAGATACACAAAGGCTTCTCATCTTCGATCATCGACACAACTCCAACACAACTACACACAATCATTTTTGCGTTGAGGGTTTGCGTTTAAGATCGATAACGTCCATGGAACGGAATTGAAGATTCCTAGTGGGTGAAGATTTGTGGGGTTTTTGGTGAATAAGATCTGAGGGTTTTGTCCTCCAAGATTGGTGAATTTTGGGGGTTTTTATCAAGAGGCTTCATCAAGGATCCAGCTGAGTGTGAAGATTGAAGAACAAGTGTTCAAGCAATTCAAGACACTGCAGAAAGGGATCAAAGTGAAGCTCTTGGAAGACCTTGATCTGGCTAAAGATTAAGGGGGAAGAAGATTCAAAGGATCGACAAATTTGGTTTATTGTTTATCGCTTTGTTATCTTCTTTGTATAAACTGCTTTCAACATTAATGGAAGATTTCCCAATTTCAGTTTGGAATTGGGGGCAGACGTAGTCGTAGCAAGGACGATCGACGAACTGCCTAAACAAATATCGTGTTCTTGTCGCTTTTATCTTTTCATTTACGTTCTGTTCATATTTGGTTATAATTGCAAATTGATCACGATTCAAGTGTTAAAATTGTGAATTAAGAACTTGTATAAACATCACAATTCATCACACATTGAATCACCATCAATTTGATCATTATCACCAAGTGTTTGTGCTTTTGCTTCTTTCATTTTTACTACATTGCAAATCAAAGTTTATCAAATCAGAAGTTAATCGATTTTCTATAGTGAAACATATTGATTCGATAACATATCATTTCATCGTTAATCTCAATTATCTTGTGGTTTTGTCACATATACGACCCTTGCAATAACGGTCCGGAATAGACGCAAGTCGATTCAGAACCGCTTTCGCCTTAGTTCGAAATAATTCCGAAAAACTCTGTGAGATCTATTCACCCCCCCCATCTAGATCCTTAGGCCAACGTCTAACAAGTGGTATCAGAGCTCTGGTTAATTCCGTGCTACGTGAAACACTTATTGGAAAGATGGCTTCCGGACCTAAAGGGGCTCACAATAGAGCTCCAGTTTTCAACGGTGAAAACTATGGCTATTGGAAGGATTGTATGTGTGTCCACATCAATGCAATTGATAGGAACATCTGGACAGCTATTGTCAATGGTCCCTTTCAGATCACCATGACAAATGCAGCTGGTGCAGTTGTTCCAAAACCAGAAAATACTTGGGATGCTGAAGATGAAAAGAGATATGGATACGATTGGAAAGCGAGAAACATTGTAATCTCAGCTCTAGGAGTTGATGAATACTATCGCGTTTCCCATTGTAGATCCGCTAAAGCTATGTGGGACACATTGCAAGTTGCCCACGAGGGAACGGATGATGTCAAACTAGCTAGAATCAATACGTTAACTCAAGAGTTCGAACATTTCCACATGGAAGATGGTGAATCCATCAAAAACATGCAGAAGAGATTCGTTAACCTGAAAAATCGTTTAAATTCTCTTGATAGACCTGTTTCCAATGCAGTTGCTACTAACAAAATCTTAAGATGTTTGAACAGGGAATGGCAACCCAAGGTTACAGCAATAAAGGAAGCAAATGATCTAAACACCTTAGACATTACCACTCTTTTTGGTAAACTAGAGGAACATGAACAACATCTTAAATGCCTTGACATGCATGAGAAAAGAGCAAAGAAAGAGAAGAACATGCAGAAAGAGGTAGAGAAGAAGTCAATAGCTCTAAAAGCTTCAAGCTCCAAGACCTCAAGACAAGAGCTAGAGGATAGTGATAAAAGTGATGATGAAGACTCTGATGATGAGGAAATGGGACTGTTTGTGCGAAGATACAACAAATACCTAAAGAAAAATGGAGCAAAACATTCCGACAAAGGCTTGATCAACTATAGAAAGCAATCAAACAAGCTCAAACAAGATGACAACAACAAAGGAAAAATCAAAGGGCCTTGCTTTAATTGTGGCAAAGTCGGTCACTACAAACCGGATTGTCCATACCTTAAGAAGGAAAAAGAGAAGAACCAAAGCAAAGGTCATAACAAATCTAGAAGAGCCTACATAGCATGGGAAAGTGATTCATCTAGTTGTAGCGGGGAAAATCTGAGATCGAAGCCATAAGATTGAATCGACTCAATATTTCAGTGAAAGTTGCCACCGCGCTTTATTGTTTCCAAAGGAAATGGGAAAAGAACGAAAAAACCCAAAGTTTGTTTTTAAAAACAAAAGGAGATCTTAGGTACGAGTGTGGATTATACAAGGGGAAGGTTTTAAGCACCCCTCATATCTGTGGTACTCCACAGGAACCTTTTTGAAAATCTGTGTTTATTAAAGATATTGTGCCCAAAAGAAACAATTTTTGTTTGATTTTTTAAAATAAGCTCGGCAAGGCATTAAGCCTTGTGCCTACATACCTCCTCGGTGCAATGGAGAAGTCAGAGCTAATGTAGTTCCGCTTAAAATGGAAAACGGTTTTTTAAAAGGAATAAACACTTTATCGTCATCAGAGAGAATACTCAGTCGTTGATCTTGATCATGAGAACAAATGGATTCTTTGCATCACAAATGAAAGAAGGGCGCCAACTCGGATGAACATCAACGAGTATGCCACTAGCTCTCTCACATGGAAAAGATTCCATCATATCAATCAATCTCAAAATCGTGGGGTATCACAACTTACTACAACGATTAATCGTGTCTAAACTTTTGAAAGAAAAAGCCACTAAGGGCAAAAGGTATTTTTAAAGAAAGATTTTAAAAGAGGTTTTACAAATATAAGAAGGTTTTGGAAAAAGGAAGAAGATTTTGAAAATCTAAGAAGGGGAGGAGATGAAGGGACTATCCTAGTGCATAAAATAAAAGCTAAGGAAAAGAAAGATCTGACCAAAAACAAGAAGCCAACACTTGACCGACGCGTTACCACTTGGGGATCCAGATGAACTTATTGTCTTTAGCACCACTTTGCATTAAGCACATTAAAATTCTGACAAAAATCAGGCAGAGTAACGGCTGTTTTCGGGTAAAATCCTTATCACGATGCCTTGGAATTAAGCGTCAAGGACTTTCGAGGAAATACCTGCACGCACAAACAGACAACAATCCAATGCCAGACAGACAGAATACAGCAGAATAAGAACAACATAACAGGGTCCAGAGGTACTAAGTCCAACAAGTCCAGGTCTCCAAAATGCTCAGGATAGTAACCAATAGTCCATAGGGCCTTATGTGTTTTTTAGATTTTAATTTGTTTATTAATGTTTTAGCACAAAATAGAGTATGGTCCAAGTGGACAAAAAGAAAATAGCGGAAACATAAACATAGCGGAAAGAAAATAGCGGAAACATAAACATACGCATAGAGTATGGTCCAAGTGGACAAAAAGAAAATAGCGGAAACATAAACATAAACATAGCGCACGAAAAGAAAATAGGTAGCGGTCTCGTCTTCATCAAGAATCCAAAAGAATTCACATGATGTTGAAGATTTTCATCGACCAAAATAAAGAGAAGTGAAAGATGGAACCACATTCAAAGGCTCCTTCCATCCCTAAGCTCAATCACTTAATATTGCGGATTCGGATTTTCATCCTATCGACGCCCTAAGTCCATTGATATTAGAGAGGAATTAGGCCTCTAATTTATAATTCAGAGAAAATAAGAATGGAGTAGAAGAAGAGAGATATATTGAAAAATTAAATCACAAACTCTCACCAAATGGATCATCAAGTATCAAACCAAAAGAAATTTAAAACAATTTTTTAGTATTTTTATGAAAATATTCTAAAGAAAAGAAATTAAATTCTAAACAAAATATTTTTGAATTTTTATAAGTTTGATAAGAAAATAAAATACTATACTATATTTTTATCAATTAGAAAATAAAAACTAACAATTAAAATAAAACTAGTAAAAAACCATGGAAAAGGAGTGTCCAAGACAAAATTCGCTGGGCTGCATAGTTTAAAGGCCCAAGAGCAAAACTGAAGTCCAGAAAGGGGTGTATGGATCCGTGTGGTGGTGCAGATGGAACGCGGACTGGGCTTCCAAATCAATAGGCCCAAAAACCAATAAAACCCTGGAGACAAATGACCTTATCCGCCTCTTCTTCAGCAAAACGTTATCTCCCTTGTTTCACGCTAAAACTCTTATTCTCCTCTCTGCTCAAACTATTCTCTCAACCCAAACTTCAATCAATTTCTCTTCTTCTTCAGTTCTTGTTGAAGCGGTATGGCGGCAAGCAACAAAAGTTTTGGAAATATTTATCCGGGAATTTATCGTGTCCACAGAGATTAGTGCTACTGAACTGCCGTTCGACGGATTCTTAGTTATGAGTTTGGTTTTGAATGAATTTAAATATGAAATGGAAAAGTAAATATCAACACAAAAAGAATACATTCTTCAAATAGAAGAAACTATCAAGTATTGCATATAATCTACTCTTCACAAACTTAAACTTATCGACCAGTTGCACTCAGTCTACTATAGTCCTTAAACCATTCACGTGTTGCCCATTGTCGGCATTCGTGTCCAAACACCTCCACGAGTTCTATTGTATGCTTAGTTGACGATTTCTCCACCAATCAACCATACGGTAGCTTACCGTGTTAAATTAAAATATTGCTCGATCGACGATCTCTCCACCAATCAAACAACCCGGTAGCATTACGAACCAACACAAAGTGAACATTAACTCTTCATTTATCTCTACAATCAAGAAGCTAATGATTATCTCTCCTAACCAAGATTTGTGAGGTCTATCTCTACAACAACACAAATCCCTAACATCAAGATGCAAAACAACCCACCAAACATAACCCAAACATCAAGATGTAAAAAATCAGGAAAAACAACAAGTTTATATTGTAAAGCAACTTTATACAACGCCATGGGCGACAAATATACATGAGATCAAAATATATATATACAAAACCCACAAATGAAACCACAAAGAGAAGAAAAGAAGAAAAACCCAAAAATCTCACGGTTTGTCGGCTCCGATTGGTGAATGATTCAACCCCGGATCATCCATTTGACAGCTCCAATGTGTTTTCTAGCATCTTTCCACTCAAAAATGGTTGTGATGACTTTGGGAACAAATACCCCAAAGCATAACCCTAAAAAATGTGATTTTTCCCTATTTAATGACTTTCCAAACCGCCCAGACCGCGCTTAGCGCGGTCAAGCCCGCTTAGCCCGCTCAACAGAAAATTGAAATCTTGTTTTGGCCATATCTTGAGAACCGTAACTCCGATTTGCGCCCGGTTCGAAGCGTTGGAAAGCTTATTTCATGCTCTATATAACAATGACAACATATCAACCAAATTGGTGATTTATTATTATTTGGTTTTGAGCTTTATTCGCCGAATGAATTGATTCCGCCGCTCAAAATCGCGCGTTTGAAGCCGTGTCTTCGCCACGTTATTGCTCATGCTCCAAATACGCCTCAAAACCTACAAAATGAATATAAAACTATCAAAAAGTATAAAAGTATATGAAGATACATCTATTCACAAAGTATACGTATTTATACACAAAACGGGGTATTATTCGAACGGTATTAACAAAAAGTATCGATAAGTGCCACTATTTACAAACACAAAATAACTACATTTTGACACTTAACAGTTCTGCAAACACACAAACAACAAACAATAAACACAAACAATAAACAGAGAGTAATCAGATTTAATTTTCAGATCTTCTTCTTCGTTTCTGATTTTCGCCCATGTTGTTGCTGATGGTGATGTCACTGTGCGTTGTTGAGGTGATCTGTGTTTCTGAGTTGCTATGTTGTTTGGATGTTGTGAAGAACTGCTCTGTTGAATTGGTAAGAAAGAAATCGGAGCTGCTGCCTAGTTGATCGATGCATTTCAATGGTGATGTATGAAGCGACAATGATGATGGTGCCTCGCGAGCAACTCGGTTAACAAATTTGCAGGTTATTGTTTGAATTCGGTGATGAGATGTTGTTTCGGTGAAACTGAATTGGAAGGCGTTGTGAAAGTGATTGTGAATCGGTCCGAGATATGTATGGAACGGTGTGAGTTGGTTGAAGATTTGGGAACGGAGTTTTGGTGAGGAATCGATCTGAAGGTTATGAAATTTGTTGCGATTTTGTGTTGAAGTGGTTTGAAGAGTACTGATTGTGATATTGTTATGGTTTTTGGATCGGTGAAGCAGTGACTTGAAGGTGTGAAGGTATTGCGTTTCTGCTTTTTTTTTTTAGTGAAGTTGATTTAGATTGGAGGTTTGAAAGGTGAGTTTTATGCGGATTTTGTGAAGGTGGCGATGGGAACTTGAGCTGTATGGTGAATAAGTTTGGAGGAGGTTGAGGAAGGCTGGAATTTGATTTGAGCAGAGCTTCGCTACATTTTTTCCTCCTCTATTCTGTGTTCATGAGCAATGTATTTATAGGAGAGTTAAGGTGAGGGTAGAATGATAATTTTGAGTCAAGAATTGGATGAGAAGGCAAAAGTTTGTTGTGATTTTCAGCTGATTTTGTGGGAGAATCCGATGGAATTTTGCTGAAGCGTGTGAATTGGTGAAGGATTCGTGAAAGGTGGTGAAATCGTGACTGGTGGTGAGGTGTCTTGGAGGAGAAAAACGTGACTTCAGTCTCTGCAAAATATCTCCTTTTTTTCTCGTTTTTTATGCTTTTGCGAAAGAATTCTTACTGATGCAATTTTTGGGTTTCTTGGACAATAGATGTGGATCATATTTGTTGGACCCAATGAATTTTCTGGTTTGAATATGACTTGTAGAAGCTTCAAAAAAAACTTGGATCAATTGGAATGTGGGCCTTACAATTGAACATGGGCCTCCTTGCTTTATTTGCACCACCCATTAAAACAAAAGGAAAATACAAACAAATAACAAAATAACATGATAAAAAATGATTTATTAATTTTAATTCAAAATTCAAATTAAATCTAAAGTGAATTAAGAATTAAAATTATAAATCTAAAAGTGTTAATAAAAATAAATGGAAAATGCTATTAAATCAAAAACTCTAATAAAACACGCAAAATGAACGCATACATATTTTTTTATTTTTTCATATGAAATGAGAATGTAGGCATGAAATGCGGGTCAAAAATTGGGGTATGACACTAGTGAAAGCTCATCAAGCGATGAAGAAGAATCGGCAAACTTATGCCTTATGGCTCATCAACACAAGAAAAAGAAACTTGTAAGTCATCTTAAACATGAACTCATAGATAAGGTATCTCATTCTCAACTAAAACTTGCTTTTGAAGAATTACATAGAGATGCAATTGAAGCTTTCAAACTTTTGGCCTCAAATAAGAAAATCTTTTCATATCTTGAATCAAAAGTTGAGAAAACCGAAAAGGATATGGAAGCTTTAAAACAATCTATGCTAGACATTCAAAAGGATAAAGTTGAGATAGATCCTACATCATGGTTTGGTTGTGAGACATGTCATATTTGGCAAAAAGAAGTAAGAGATCTAAAAGCCAAATTAGACAAGGCTCTACAACCAAAAGTGACTTTTGCGGTTGATCCAAATAAGTTCAAAAGGTCGTATACTCCTTTATATAGAAAATATACTTTTGTACCAAAAGTATCAATTAGCAAAACAGCATATTCTCATCATATTACCTGTCACTATTGTTGCAAAAAGGGTCATACCATTGAAAAATGCAAATTTAGGAGGATCTTGGTTCCTAAAGGAGTATTTCAATGGTAACCTAAGTGCAACAAATTATGTACTCACTACCAAGGACCCAATGAAAATTGGGGACCTCCCTCTCTAAATTAATTTTGCAGGAAAAGTGTCTTGACATTGCCGAAAGGTTGTGGTTCCTTGATAGCGGATGTTCAAGACACATGACTGGAGACATATCTCTTTTCGTTGAGTTTCACGCAAAGAAAAAGGGGTATGTCACCTACGGAGATAACAATCGGGGAGCCATACTTGGTAAAGGAAGTGTAGGTAACCCTTGTACCACAACTATAACTGATGTACTGCTAGTAGAAGGTCTTAAGCATAATCTCTTAAGTATAAGTCAATTGTGCGACAAAGATTTTAAAGTAACATTTACAAATTCTGGCTGCACAATAGAACATACTAAGAAAAGAGACATTATGTTTAATGGCTTAAGAGTAAACAACATCTATATGCTAAACTTGGATGAAGTATCTAAGTCTAGTACCAAGTGTCTAATTGCTCTAGGCGAAGACTCATGGCTTTGGCATACACGTCTCGCCCACATAAATTTTTACTTACTTAACAAGGTTGTCACAAAAGACTTAGTAATCGGCTTACCTAAAATGAAGTTTTCAAAAGATCATCTATGTGATGCTTGTCAAAAGGGAAAGCAAACAAAAATCTCTTTTAAATCAAAGAACGTGGTTTCAACATCACGCCCTCTTGAACTCCTTCACATGGATCTCTTTGGCCCTTCAAGGACTAAAAGCATAGGTGGAAACATCTATGGTTTTGTCATTGTCGATGATTACTCTAGATTTTGTTGGACAGTCTTTCTACCTAGTAAGGATCAAACTTTTCCACCTTTCACGCAATTTGCAAGATTATGTCAGAACAAAATGAACACCAAAATAGTTGCAATTCGAAGTGATCACGGTGGAGAGTTTGAAAACTATCTTTTTGAAAAATATTGTGATAAACATGGAATTGAGCATAACTTTTCAGCTCCTAGAACACCACAACAAAATGGAGTGGTTGAACGTAAAAATCATGTTCTAGAGGAGTTGGCAAGAACAATGCTGAATGAGGGTAGTCTACCTAAGTATTTCTGGGCTGACGCGATTAGCACCGCGTGTTATGTTTTGAATAGGATAACAATACGTCCTATACTAAACAAAACTCCAAATGAATTACTAAAGGGTAGAAAACCAAATGTATCTCATCTCCATGTATTCGGTTGTAAGTGTTTTGTATTGAACAATGGTAAGGCTAATCTTGGAAAATTCGATGCTAAAGCTGACGAGGGCATCTTTCTTGGTTATTCACAATCTAGCAAAGCATATCGGATATACAATTAAAGATTACTTATAGTAGAAGAGTCAGTACATGTGTCTTTTTGATGAATCTTATACAAAATATGTCGAGAAAGGTCTTTCGTTTAATGGTGCATGTCCATCTACTGAAGACATTGTCAAAGATAAGGAAGACGAAAATGAAACTATTGTGAAGAAAGATGCTGAGAAAGAGAAAGATGAGTCTCATGATGAAAATGAAAAAGAAAGCATCTCAAACAATGAAGAACTTCCTAAGGCCTGGACAAATGTGAAAGATCATCCAATTGACAACATAATAGGGGACATCTCAAAGGGTGTTACAACACGCTCAAAGATAAGTAACTTCTGTCATCATTTTGCTTTTGTTTCACAAGTTGAGCTGAAAAACGCTAAGGACGCATTACTTGATGAGCATTGGCTAATGGCCATGCAAGAAGAATTAAACCAATTTAAACAGAATGATGTTTGGGACTTAGTCCCTCATCCGGGAGATCATCAAGTAATCGGCACTAGATGGGTTTTTCGTAACAAACTTGATGAAAACGGCGTTATTACTAGAAACAAAGCTAGATTAGTTGCCCAAGGTTATAATCAAGAGGAAGGTATTGATTATGAAGAGACATACGCTCCTGTAGCACGTCTCGAAGCTATTCGCCTCTTACTTGCCTATGCTTGTTCAAAAGACTTCAAACTATTCCAAATGGATGTTAAAAGTGCCTTTCTAAATGCTATATAAATGAAGAAGTCTATGTTGCTCAGCCACCCGGCTTTGAGAATTACATGTATCCAACTCATGTTTATAAGCTGAAACGTGCTCTATACGGTCTTAAACAAGCCCCTCGGGCTTGGTACAAACGTTTGAGCAAATTTCTTCTTAGCCAAGGGTACTCTAGGGGTAAAGTTGACACTACTCTCTTTATTAAAAGAAAAGATAAAGATGTACTCTTAGTTCAAGTTTATGTAGATGATATTATATTTGGGTCGACTAATGCAAAACTTGTCAAAGAATTTTCTAAGCTTATGCAGAGTGAATTTGAGATGAGTCTCATGGGTGAACTAAATTTCTTCCTTGGCCTACAAATCAAGCAACTCAATCATGGAACGTTTGTAAGTCAAACTAAGTACTGTACGGAGCTGCTCAAAAGATTTGGAATGAGTGAAGCAAAGGAGATTGACACACCTATGGCTACAAATACTAATCTAGACAAAGATGAGAAAGGTAAAGAGGTTGATGTGAAACTGTACCGAGGTATGATAGGTTCACTATTGTATCTTACAGCCTCAAGACCAGATATCATGTTTAGTGTATGTATGTGTGCAAGATATCAATCTTGTCCAAAGGAATCACACTTAAAAGCTGTCAAAAGAATTCTGCGATATCTACGTGGAACTACTACATATGGCCTATGGTATCCGAAGGGAAATGAGTGTTATTTGGTAGGATTTTCCGACTCAGATTTTGCTGGCTGCAAATCCGATAGAAAGAGCACCAGTGGAACATGTCATCTATTCTCAAATTCATTGATAAGTTGGCATAGCAAGAAACAAGTATCGGTTGCATTATCTACTGCTGAGGCAGAATATGTAGCTGCCGGAAGCTGCTGTGCGCAGATATTATGGCTCAAGCAACAACTTCTTGACTTTGGTATCAAGCTTGATCGTATACCTATCATGTGCGACAACACAAGTGCTATAAACTTAAGTAAGAATCCTGTTCTACACTCACGAACCAAGCATATTGAAATAAGGCATCACTTCCTAAGGGATCATGTAGAAAAAGGAGAAGTTATATTTGAACATGTAGAGAGCAAGAAGCAACTAGCTGACATTTTCACCAAACCTCTTGCAACGGAGCAGTTCTTCAACATTCACAGAGAATTAGGGATATTAGATATCTCTAATTTGAGCTAAATCCGTTTGTGTTCTTAACCTTATTCCTTTACTTTATATATATATATATATATATATATATATATATATATATATTGATTATGTCCAAGCTAACATTTTTCCTAGTATGAAGGTAGCTCAGCATCAAATCAATATGATGAAAGTGGTAACATGTTTGTTGTTCATTTCCAAAAATTTCATTGATACTATAATATGATATCAATCAACATGCTTATAATGACGTCATACATGTTTTAATCAAATTTCAAGCTTGGATATGATACACATAATGTTGTTTATTATAATTTCCTGTCACCTTTCTGTTTCTCTCTTTTGATGTTGTCAAAGGGGGAGATGAATTGAGAAGTACGGGGGAGCTTGTACGGGGGAGCTTTATTTAGAGTACAGGGGAGCTTGTACGGGGGAGCTTAGTACGGGGGAGCTTTATTTAGTCATTCAATCTGGTATTTGCCATCATCAAAAAGGGGGAGTTTGTAAGAACAAGCATACACTCACAAATGAGTTTTGGATTCATGGCAAACATCACAAGCAACCAAATACAAAAGCATAAATGAATGACTCAAGACAATGGAAGATTATGAAGCTCAAATCACTCAGAAAATGGTATTGCATCTGTTAGGTCGACCAAGCAAAGCCCTAGGTCGACTCAAAACCAGAGCAAATTCAGCAAAACTGACAAGGTCACTGTTAGGTCGACCTACCCACACACCCAGGTCGACCTAAACTAAAGAGTTTTTCTCATATCACTGTTAGGTCGACCCACTCACATCCACAGGTCGACCTAATCTGAAGAAATCTCCAAAAAGCTGAATTAACTGATTCTAGGTCGACCTAACCTACCAATGGGTCGACCCAACTGGCAACAAATTCAATCTGGCTCATTTTACTTCTGTTAGGTCGACCTAAGCACTAAGGTAGGTCGACCTATCTGCTGAAAACTTCCCAAATCATGTGTTCACTCTGCTCCAACATACCAGCAACTATATATATATCATTCCATGTTAATTATTCAAGTAACACCAACAACTGAAAGATACACAAAGGCTTCTCATCTTTGATCATCGACACAACTCCAACACAACTACACACAATCATTTTTGCGTTGAGGGTTTGCGTTCAAGATCGATAACGTCCATGGAACAAAATTGAAGATTCCTAGTGGGTGAAGATTTGTGGGGTTTTTGGTGAATAAAATCTGAGGGTTTTGTCCTCCAAGATTGGTGAATTTTGGGGTTTTTATCAAGAGGCTTCATCAAGGATCCAGCTGAGTGTGAAGATTGAAGAACAAGTGTTCAAGCAATTCAAGACACTGCAGAAAGGGATCAAAGTGAAGCTCTTGGAAGACCTTGATCTGGCTCAAGATTAAGGGGGAAGAAGATTCAAAGGATCGACAAATTTGGTTTATTGTTTATCGCTTTGTTATCTTCTTTGTATAAACTGCTTTCAACATTAATGGAAAATTTCCCAATTTCAGTTTGGAATTGGGGGCAGACGTAGTCGTAGCGAGGACGATCGACGAACTGCCTAAACAAATATCGTGTTCTTGTCGCTTTTATCTTTTCATTTACGTTCTGTTCATATTTGGTTATAATTGCAAATTGATCAACGATTCGAGTGTTAAAATTGTGAATTAAGAACTTGTATAAACATCACAATTCATCACACATTGAATCACCATCAATTTGATCATTATCACCAAGTGTTTGTGCTTTTGCTTCTTTCATTATTACTGCATTGCAAATCAAAGTTTATCAAATCAGAAGTTAATCGATTTTCTATAGTGAAACATATTGATTCGATAACATATCATTTCATCGTTAATCTCAATTATCTTGTGGTTTTGTCACATATACGACCCTTGCAATAACGGTCCGGAATAGACGCAAGTCGATTTAGAACCGCTTTCGCCTTAGTTCGAAATAATTCCGAAAAACTCTGTGAGATCTATTCACCCCCCCCCCCCCTCTAGATCCTTAGGCCAGCGTCTAACATTACCCTCTTAATAGTAATGATATCCCTAGTTCCATGGTCCTCTAACTTTCTCTTTTTATGGGAGACCTTAAACAAGCGTGCATTGGTGTCGATATTTTCCAATACCTCCACATACATTTTGGATTGGGATTCTAAATTAGCTTCCACAAAACTTTGCGGGAAAGGAATGGGTGGGGTATAGGGAGGACGAACAACAATAGGTGCTTCTTTCTCTACCTCTTCGACAATCTCCCTTGTGGGTGGTGTCGGTGGATTTTCCCCAATCTCTTCTCTTTTCTCACTGGAACTCTCCTCCAACTCATCATCTCTCTCCTCAAAATTATCATCACTCTCCTCAAACTCATCATCACTCTCCTTAGGATTTTCAATTTGTTGTTCACTACTGGTTGCATCCATATGCTCCTCAAGGAAGGGTCTTAGAGGTTTTTGTTCAAGCAAGGAGATTTGAGTCTCTAAAGCCATGTTGTGAATTGCTAGAGACTCGACCATAGTAGTCAGTTGCCTAAGGGTTTCATTAACATGGATACTTTGTTTGCTGAACTCTTCATTTTGGACAGTTTGTGTCTCTACAAGGTGCTCCATCATAGATTCTAACCTAGAGTGAGTTAGCGCCTCATCGGAATCCTCCATTGATGCTTCGAACTTGAAATTATGGGATTCTTGTGGTTCTTCAAAGTGGGTTAGGGACGCATTTTGTGTTTCCACAAAGCGCTTCGTCGTCATAGATATTTCAGTGAAATTTTCCATTAATATTTCAAGGACGGATTTATATGTTTCTTGTGACTCTTCAAAATGTTGGTTGTGGTGATTGTAGACGGAATTTAGTTGAAGAAAAGTTAGTGTCGAATTGAAATCATCCATAGATGATTCGAGGTTTAAATTATAGGATTATTGAGACTCCTCGAAATGTTGGGATTGGTGGTTGAAAAGGTAGTTTGGGGGAGAATCAGGTGGTGACGCAGCATTGAAATTCTCCAATAGTATTTTGAGGCCGGATTTATAGGATTCTTGTGATTCCTTAAAATACTGGGAATAGGGGTTGTAGAAGAAATTTGGGTGATACATAGTAATTGAAACTAGAATGCCTTAGTCTATACGGTGCAACTATGAAATAACAATATTGACCGTTGGTCCTCGGCAACGGCGCCAAAAACTTGATGCGTCCGCAAGTGCACGGATATATCAAAGTAATATAAAAGATTGTCGAACCCAGAAACCAATGTCAACCTACTGTAATCTATCGTTGCTTTGTAAAGTTAAGACTAATATTTTAATTTGATTTTAGGGAAATAATAGGGACTAAACAGGAAGTACTTAAATTCTAGTTTGAAATATTAATTAAAGAGATATCAGTATGTAATTCATCAAACTTAGGAAATCCAAAGTTTCGTTGGCCACTTTCATTTAACAAAATGTCTTTTCAGTAGATACTATTAATTTAAAAATCCTTATCTTACACTTTCGTGTTTATAGAATTAGACTATGATCCTAGACCATAACATATGCTTTCACTATCCCGCCAGGTTTAAAAACACTTTTTGAAAACAATTGAATCTAATTAGTTTTAATACGCTTCCGCTGTCCTTAAAACTAATGTTAAGTTTCCACTATCTGGTTAAAATCCTCAAACTTTCGTTCTTATTATTTTCTAACCTTTGCCCGTTTTTACTTCCGTAACAAATCGTTTTAATATTAATTATTGGAAACTTATAACGGAAAAGTTATTTCTCATAAAATGTAATTAGGCCAATTTATTTTAGATTCCTTTAGTTCAATTAATTTACATGCCGATATCAAATCGGTTTAGCTAGACATGGAATTAATTTCGAACGCAATAAACATGGTAAACATAATTAAAGATAACATGCTTGACAATTATAAAATAAACCAACAATAATAATAAAACAATAAATAAGAACCTGAAGAAGACAGAAATAAAGGAAATGGAATTAACTTCGGAAATGTCGGCAAGATTTTGATCTAAGCGTTACACAAATTACAGGCCTAATAGTAATGGTGTGGTAGTTCCTCAATGTAAGAAACCACCACTTTTACAAATGTAATCTCTGCTTAAATCTACGAACAGCGCTTCCGCGCATAAAAACTTGGATCCCCCCAAATGTGAATGTTCGTCCCTTTTTATAGTAAATGGCAGTGGAAGTTACCTCCAGCATCATGTGAGAAGTAGTGGAGATAATGGAGATCAGGGTCCGAGAAGTTGAAAAAATCTAGGAGAAAGTGGGCTTGTTACTTGACTCAATTTTCAGAGAAAATATAGGAAGACGTGGAATCTGTTGAGATTCCCTTTTTTGTAGTTGTGCCGAGGGGCACTCATATTTGAGGCCATTGCCGAGCGGCACTCATTGTGTGCCGAGGGGTACACTTAGCTTGGAGCTGGGCCAGTCTTCAGGAGGTTGTGACGGACGGCACAGTCCTCTAAAATGGAATTTTTTGCAACTTTTGTATTTCAGTCCATTTCTTTTGCTCTTTTGCTCATTTCTTCTGTTTCTTTCTCTTCTTCTCATTTAGGCTCAGTTGAACATAGTTACCTGAAACATGCTAAAAATATCAACATAAAGCAATATATTGAATAAAAACAGTAAATTAATTAATATAAATCGAGTCAAATAAACGATACATTTTCGTGTTATCATGCATCAGTTTTAATAATAATTAGATCATCATCTGATAGATGATATAATTCTGGAAGATCTCGACATAAATATTTCAATTTAGTAATAAGTAATTTGTCATCTTCGGTCTATGACCAAATAGCATCCTTAAGTTTTTGTTGAAGTAGTTTTCTTTCAGCTACAAGATTCTTAATAAATCCTTCATTTGAAATATATGTTAGTCATCCAAGAAATCTTTGCAATTCATTTTTGTCTTTTAATTTAGTAGGAAAATTTTGAAGTTTTTGTAATACATATTTTTGCATTATTATATTTCCCTTTTCAATTTCTAATCCTAAATAATTAATTTTATTTTGAGCTACTATACCTTTTTTCTTACTTAATACTACTCCATGTTCTAAACACTTACTAAGTATTAATTCTACCTTTTTAAAATGGTCATTTAAATCTTTATTTGAGAAAACTAATATATCATCAATATAAATAAGACAAAAATCCTTGAATTCTTTAAGGATAGAGTCCATTCTTCGTTGGAAAACACCTGGTGATTGTTTCATTCCCATTGGAAGTACATTCCACTCATATTGACCTTGAGGGAAACTAAATGTTGTTATAGCTTTAGATTCTTCTGTTAATCTTATTTGGTAGAATCCAGATTTACAATCAAAAGTACTAAACCAATTCATATTTCTAACTCTTTCAATAATTAGATCTTTTCTTGGAAGAAAATACGCATCACCTTCCATAGCATCATTGATTTTTTTATACTTATTTACCATCCTTCTCTTTTCTCTTTTAATCTCACTATGATTTTCAACATAAAATGCTGGTGCTGAATGTTTACTTTTTTAAGGTCTTATTAATCCTTTTTCACACATTTGCTTAATATCTTCAGCAAATTCATCTCTATCTTGTTTTGTGTATATCATAGGTTTACATTTAATTTCTTTTGTTGGATCTTTTAGTTTCAATTCAACTAATTCCATATTTTTATTACTAATTGTAGGATCTAGTGGATTTTCACTACACACTTTATCTAATAGCACTTCAATATGCGTTGGTATTTTTCTTCCTAGTTCTAAATTAATTAATGCATAACGCATTTTTCTAAAAACTAAATCCATAATTTCACCACGTTTTAGCCTGGAGAACTCTGATTGCTTTCTTGAATAAATTCTTTGAGATGAATGAATAATAGGAATATCTATTATTTCTTTCAATTGTTTTCCTTTAATATATGGAGCTTTAATTGATATATACTCTAAGTATTGGCAAAAGGGTGCATATAATCTTAGGAAATTATTTCCAATTATCATATCTAATCATGTTTCTTGTTGGTATATGGTAGGTACTAAAAATAATTTACTTTAAATATTTAAAGTAATTCTTGTAGCTACCAAATTTAGTGGATGTATGGAGCCATCTGCTATTTGAATCTTTAATGGTTTTTCCAATCTTTTCCATTCACTAAATAATGCTCTGGTTGCTATAAAAATACTTGCTCCTGTATCTATATATATGCTTCAGTTTCTTTGTTTTCTTTTCAATTTTAATTTTGATATATGTACTATTCAAATTTTGTTTCTTCTGAAGATAATTCATCTTCTATATATTCATATACACTACAATCAGAATCACTTAGCTCATCTTCTAGAGGTTCTAAATTATATATTTTATATACTTTCTTTATTAGTTTTGATTTTCCCTTAAGGTCTTTTTCCTTTTTTGTTGGACATTCATTGGAATAATGATCTTCTACATTGCATATCCAACATAAGCATTTCTTTTTTCCTTTTGGACAATATTTTTTAGGTGTTTGTTTTCTCTTTCTAAAATACTTTTTTCTAGTATTTTTATAGACCTTTTTTCTTGGATAGGTTTTTCTTAATTGATGTTTTCTTTTATAACTTTTTCTACTTCGTTGATTACAACCATAATTTCCTGGTTGCTCTATCTCTTGTATATCACAACAAAGTGAGGCTCTACCCCTATTTAATTGTTTAGCTCTTGTACTCTTTATGCAATGTCGTCTTAATTCATTATATAGAATTTAAAGAATTCCTCCTAAGCTATCACCTATTTCAATTGGTTGAGATTTCCATATATCTCTTATTCTTGTACTAAGTGGGTATGGTAACTTGGATATAAAAACTCCTCTATATATTTCCCTATTTTCATTATCTAATTCATAATAGTATTTTTTATACTCACAAATGAAACTATCTATTTCACACATATTTTATATTTGCATATTAATTAGATGAATTTCTGCCTTTTCTCGCAAAATTTTATTTATTTTTGTTTTATGTTCAAGAGTGTTGTAGCCTATGAATTCTTTATATATTAATTCCATTAGTAGTTTAGCAAATTGTTGATTATTTTCTACCATTCCTATATATTGATTCCATGTTTCATCATTAATACTTGTTAAGAATTTCAGCACATTTCCTGTTGTCCTATAGTCTATTAAATTCTTGACATCCATTAGGTCTATCTTAGAAATTTTATCTTCGGTTTCTATAAGCATATTCATATCATTAGACCACCTTTGTAGTATATCTTCTAGATTTCTTACACAATCTAAGTTTAATAACTTTTTAGATTTAGTTTCTTCATAGTAAGGTTTAAATTCTTCCGCAACTTTTGTCCATTTTCCACTAGCCTTTGTATAACCTCTTTGATTCATAGTTTCATTTTCATAGTTTTCCTAAGAACTATGAGGATTCCAACTCTCTTCACATTTTTTTTTTTGTTTAGAATTACTTGTTTCTCCTTTTTCCATAAATATTTCATCTATATCTGATTCAGATCCTAATTCTGATCCTATTTCTGAAGAATTATAATTTGATATTACTTCATCGTTTTCTTCCTTAGTTTCTATTTTTTCTATTTTTTCTATTTTTTCTACTTGTTCATTTTCTTCTTCTACTATTTGTAGTTATTCCGTTAATTGTCTAATTTGTTCAATATCATTAGATCTTCTTAATGCTTGTATGTATTCAGTTTTTATCCCCTCCATGAAGTTGATGGGTTTATTAACATAAATGTAGTTATAGGTTCTTGTTTAACTACTTTTAGTTGGTTTACTTCTTTTGATCTAACTAATATTTCTTCTAAATCTTTTATTGTTATACTTCTATTGCTTTCTCCATGTTTTAACAAAGTTTCTAATTGATAAAGAATTTTTCTAATTTTTTGAATATTTATATCTTCATCAATTTCTTTATCTCTATTAATTTCATCAATGATTTCATGTATATTATTTATTTCATTAAGACCATCTTTTATTTTATTAAATGTATAATCTGCAATTTTATTAGTATTTTCTATTAATAATATAATATTTTTAATCATTGTATTATTTAAATCTTTATACATCACATCAATTTCTTCAAGATAATGACATTATTTTAAATTTCCGTGACTATTTTAACTTTTTCTAATAGTGTGTAGAAATGAGTTGCAAATTATTGAAAGGTTTAGAGTATATGCTGCATGAGATTGTAATAGATTGCGATTCACTAATGAATTTTGTTTGCAAAAATATTTCCTACATCATATGTTTTACTGTGTTGATATCACAATAAAAAAAGTGAAATCTAAACTTAAGTCGATCTTGTGAAACAAACAAATTAAGGATGAAGACAGGAAATATCTTGTCATGATTCAAAAGTAATCATCCAGATGATGTCTCTGAAAATTATCATTTGAACGGTGAAACCAAAAACCTATGAACAATCTCAATCTCCTAAAATCGGATAAAATATGTTTTATGGATTCAGATACAAAAATCAAAATCATCATCATCTTCGATCCACCCTTATTTATCTTACTGTTCATTTAAAGAAAAATAAATCTTTTCGAGTTTATGATTTGAGACATAACCCTAAATTTAACAAAACAATTATAGAAGGAAGTAAGTGAAGGTAAGTTATTAAATCAAAATAAAATAAAAAAAAAAGAAAAGAAAAGAGAGGAGTTCATTACTAACTATTATATATAGGAAAGGAAATTAAGATAACTGAGTTAAGGAGTGTAACTGCTTATATATTAAGTTATATTAATAGAAACTTCAGATGTTATTTTTCAAACATAGAGTATCCGATATTATGTTTTGAACACCCCCTAAAACTTTTATAAAATGAGGTAAAGTATTAATGTGGCATAAAAGAGTATGTCCCAAAAATATCTTCAAAACACATTCTTTTAACTTTTGTTGAGTAGGACCAAATAAATAAAAGATGATAATCGGTGTGTCTCAGAGATAACTTTAAAATAGAGTGATTCTCATAATTTCATAGAATTTATGAGAAATTCATAAAGTTAAAACAAAATAAAAGTACAAATATAATTAAATAATGAGATTGAAATAGCTAAAAATGTTTGATTAAAAAAAATTATTTTGAAATTTTGAATTTAACTATAATTCTCGATCATATGTTACTTACTTTCTAGTTTCTAGTCGAATTTTAATTTAGCAATATCCATTTTTTTTAAGAGCCCCATGTTATAAAGAGAGTAATATTGTTAGCACATTTCAGCATGACAGATACGGTTACATTACATACACACATGCAAAAAGAAAACTCAATAACAATGGAAAGAGTAACATTTTAGATTTATCAAATTGTCCCTATCCGATACCCACCATATTTGTGACGAAATTCCCCCGGTTTAATATCGCGGTTAGGGGTGGCAAAACATTCGGTTTGTGGATATGTTCTTTTATTTTTATGTTTGTGAATATCCGTCCTATTTTTTTAGATTTTTGCAAGTACATTTATTTATATAAATTTTTATTTTTAGAATTAAAAGATACAGTGTCCATGGACGTCCTCTACCTTACTTTCACTTTTAATATAGGATGGATCAAGATTTTAAACTTACATCCCCAAATATATTTATTCGGTTTCGTCTATTTTTTTACATACTTTTGCAAAACACGATATTAATGAAAAAGAATGACCACAGTTATGTACAAAACAAAAACAAAACCTTATAAAAATAACTTTATTTTTGCTTTGTTTTGGATCTCTATCTATTTATATAACATTTCTCACCGATTAGCAATATATCTGAAAATGGGGTTAAGTATACTGTTTGCTGTGTTCTTCCTATCTTGTGTAAGCCTTGTGGAACTCAAAGACTCCTCACCTTCTTGTGCTTTTCCTGCAATCTACAACTTTGGAGACTCTAACTCTGACACTGGAGGCATATCAGCTGCATTTGTACCAATTCCTGCACCATATGGTGAAGGTTTTTTTCATAAACCTTTTGGAAGAGACAGTGATGGTCGTGTCATTCTTGATTTCATAGGTAATCTATATCAAAACTTAATATGCTTATGGGATAAGTGCTTTATTAAGCAATTTGTCTAAATTGTGCAGCTGAGAAGGTAAACTTGCCATATTTAAGTGCTTATCTGAATTCACTTGGAACCAATTATAGACATGGAGCAAACTTTGCAACTGGTGGATCTACCATTAGGAAGCAGAATGAGACTATATTCCAATATGGAATAAGTCCATTCTCTCTTGATATTCAAATTGTCCAGTTCAACCAGTTTAAAGCAAGAACCAAACAACTTTACCAAGAAGGTGAATATTTGAATCTCTTTGAATACTGATGTGGTTCAAGTTCAACGAGTTTGATTTTCTTTTATCTCGTTATCGTTGATTTTATATAATGTGTTTGATCTTTGTTTGTTGAAAATTTTAGCCAAAGATTCTGTTGAAAGAAGCAAGCTTCCGGTGCCGGAGGAATTCTCTAAGGCACTTTACACATTTGATATTGGTCAAAATGATCTCTCTGTTGGGTTTAGGAAGATGAGCTTTGATCAAATTCGTGAAACTATGCCGGATATAGTTAATCAGTTAGCTTCTGCAGTCAAAGTAAGTATCACTCACTTGTTGTTAATTGTGTTGAATAATTAGGATAAAGGTTTTAAATAGCCTTCCTAGACAGTGCTGTAGTAATTTTTGTTATTATGGATATGTGTTGTTCTGGTCGATCTCAAGTCTGCTAACCACCGCGGCTATGAGTTATTGTTCGCTTTGACTGTGGGAATTCATCACGAGTTGCACCTTTTCCAAAAAACAAAACCGTGATAAGTTTCCACACCCAAAACGGACAATACCTTGTAGCCACATTGGTATGCAGACTTGAGGTCGATCTGCGGATTTTCCATCAAATCAAATCAAATGCATTTTATGTGACCTCAATTGCGGTTGCACTATGGTTAGGGGAGATATCAAAAACCTTGATGTCGCAATTGTAAACATCAAAGAATCTGGTAAGCCAACT
Organism: Vicia villosa; assembly: GCF_029867415.1. NCBI lineage: Eukaryota > Viridiplantae > Streptophyta > Magnoliopsida > Fabales > Fabaceae > Vicia > Vicia villosa. The sequence goes on along the minus strand of NC_081185.1, from coordinate 31,598,279 downwards.
TTTGTGAGGTCTCTCCTCTCAACTACATTTCTTCCATCCTCAAGTCTTGCATAAGAGATATAAGAGATTTGAGTTCAGTTCCACTTGTACCAATGTAATACTAGTTGCCATGCTATTCTTTAAAACCATTTATGAAATGGTTTTGAAATCTGACCAAAAAAACTTCATTGCAGAATATATATGAACAAGGAGGGAGGTCATTTTGGATCCACAACACTGGCCCCGTTGGATGTTTACCCGTGAACCTATTTTACAAGCACAGTGTTCCAGCAGGCTATTTTGACCCGTATGGATGCGTAAATGATCAAAATGTGATGGCTGTAGAATTCAACAAGCACCTTAAGGAAAGAGTGGTGAAGCTCAGAACAGAACTTCCGGAAGCTGCAATTACTTATGTTGATGTTTACGCCGCAAAATATGGATTAATCAGCAATACCAAAAACGAAGGTAACTTAGTTGTTCATCATTGGCATGACCATGTATGTAAAATTCAGTTTAACATGCAAAGTTTGATTATAATTTTCAGGATTTGTGGATCCAATGAAGATCTGTTGTGGCTATCATGTGAATGATACACATATATGGTGTGGAAATTTAGGAACAGCAAATGGGAAAGATGTGTATGGTACTTCTTGTGACAAGCCATCCATGTATGTGAGTTGGGATGGTGTTCATTATGCTGAAGCTGCTAACCAGTGGGTTGCAAGTCGAATACTCAATGGCAGTTTCACTGACCCGCCAACACCAATTTCTCAAGCATGTTATAGGCATTAAAATTTAAAACCATGTTATGTTATGGCCATTCTGAGGGTTTTGTTTTATGCTCATAAAGTAAAAAATAGAACATTTCTGTTTGGAGATTTCTAAGAGGCTCTTGTCACATTTTAGTAGTTTGGCCGTGAAAATATTCAATGGGAAATATGTGTTAGTAAGGTAAAAGAAAATCATTAGAATTATTCAGTGAAGCATATGAGATTTATTATGTGGTAAACGAAAATCAGGTCCTTGGTTGAAACTCCTTAAACACTCGTTGGCAATTCACCTTCTAAGTATTGGTTTCTAATGTGTGGTTGAACAAACAATTTGAAAAAATTTGTATAATTAGTTATCAATCTCAGCATCACCATCATCACTATAGAAGAAAGAATTAGTACCCCTAGATCATAAATGACGAGGAGATACATATAGAAAAACTCTCCCTCCGAGTCAGAAGACGTTGCCGGGTTGGCCCTCTCATCTTCAATACTAGGCTCCTCTCATCTTTACGAAAAGAGGCCACCGCATCCTCTCACGTTTTGAAATATTAGCCATCATTGATAGCCTTTTTTGTCGTAGGAAAATAGGATAACTATCACGATGACTACTATAATCATAACTACTAGAATCGCAACTGTCAAACATTTTTATGACTACTATAATTATAACTACTAGAATCGCAACTGTTAAACATTTCTAACTCTACGAGTTTGTAATCAATTTTCCCATCAATTTGTTTCGCATTCTGTACATAGTAACTCCACATTGTTAAAATTTCATTTTTCATATAACCTCTATAATGATCGCCATTCAAAAAAATTAGAAGGTAAAGGAAAGTATGATTCAATAGTTGACTTATTTGAGTTGCAATTCCTTAAAGAACGCATGAAATGGATAGAGGCGAAAGTGAGAGAAAAAACGATGATCCAACTATTTATATAGTGAAACATCTAGGCCATCAACATAGCAACCCAGGTCGCTTATGCCTTCCCAAGACAGCTCAATCATTACGCATCATTAATTGTACCATGTGCATTTGGAGATCCAAACGACAATCCATTTCAACTTCGCTTTAAGGGACTCACCCTTCAAGTCTTTGCATGGGGGACTCGTCCTTTAAATCTTTCTTTAAATCTTTGCATGAGGGACTCGCCCTTCCAAGCCTCTACGGCATGATATTATTGTTTCCTCTTCTGCAACATTTTTGCCTTACAACAGAAATATTGTGAAGTGTTATGACCTAAGCACGGAAATATTGTGAAATCGAGACGTTATGACTTAAGCATTTCGACCTTCTTGTCCTCATGCTGGTGGAACGGGGAACTACGAAAACTTTGATTGATGTCTAGGTCATGGGTTCTCTTGCTCTCTCCCAGGCATTTGCAGGATTCTCTTCATTTTATTTGTCACAAGTACATTTCTTAATAAAAATTTTGACATTTAAAAGATTATAAATGAAAAAATTGTGAAAATATGTTTTCCCATAACTGTTTTGAATTGCAACAATCAGATTAATAAGGAGAATAAATAAATTTCCAAAATGTTTTTTCATCTTAACTTACATATGGGAGATTGGAGAAAAGATTACAACATTGGTTATCACGAAACATACCTTGGACATTTATCCACACAAAAAAAAAAAAAAAATTAACAACACCATAAATATGTCATTCCCAACATTAAACTAAACTAATGTGATTCGTGCGTGCTTAAAATTAGTCTGCAATGTCCTTCCTGCTACTATCTTAACAAATGACATACATTGAACATATTACAGAACACAACCAACAACAATACAATACAGTATTCTAGTTTCTATTATATACACAGCTAAATATTACTTGTAATTTATTGTCGATGTCCTTCTGGTAGAGGAACCACTTTGTGGAAGGGCACTGTCCTTTGTGGAAGAGACCCGTCTTCTTCGTCATCATCAAACTCCAACACATAACTGTTCCAATCACCAGAGAGTAGACAATCATAAGATTCTGTCCTACATAGTAAGATTCTACAATTTCGCGGAAAAGGGATGGCAAATAATTTTATCAGAAAATATGTGCCCATTTAACACTTTTTCCATTTGATTTTTTGAGACGAAAGATATATAGAACTAAAAATTAGTTCGGGCTTCTAAAAAAAAAGTTCCATAAAGTCTTAAGAAATTATACTTACTCATCTGTCTTCCTCTGCACATTCGTGATATGATGGAGATTAACGCAGAACATGCACAATACAAAAATTGGTTATTATGATGTTAGAGTCATCAAAGTTAAGAGTACCATGGATTAATAGTAGATCAAAAAATCAAGGAAGAAAGGAAAAATCAAGAAGTGATCCGCACTATTAAGGTAAAGAGAGATTTATTACCCTGCGATGGCCATGAACAACTGTTGCTTTGTAAAGTGCAGTAGTTCCTGGATAGACTGCCAAAACATGTTTTCCAGGAGGGAAGTCTTGGGCACTAGAAGGATCATTATTCTTGGGGAAAGGAATGATATTTCCCATGGGAAGCTTGTATTGCCTGAACGCAACAGAAAGAACAAATTAAATAAGTACAAGCCATTCAAATGCCGTAACGATATTTCTCAAATTTCCCAACTAATGTATTGGAGGCGTTATCAACCATAAAATCCAAGTAGGGTGGATGAAATAAAAGAATGTTTCAGCAGCAATTTGTGATTGGAAAGTACTGCTCATGCTTAAAGAAGGGAAACTTTTGTCGCACAACTATAAGATCTGCAATGTTGTATGAAATTGGATGCTGGCTAGCATAAAGTCTGATATGATATTTACATAAAATAGTATATTCTGTTGATTTGATTTCGCAGTTATTATGAAATTGACGCTGTTTTTTGTATATTCATTATTTCAAAGTCTATAATAATAGGGATGTAGTTTAGACATGCGATTTCACTATGTCATGCCTCTAGTTTTTCTCTCATTCAACAGAGTCAAGAAGAAAGTAATCTCTGAAATGTAGAAATTAAAATATCTAAATAGGTGGATACACAAGACATGATAGGGTTAGGAAATCAAGTATTAAGAGAAAAACTTAGGAAAACATCTACCATTGAAAAGATGGTAGAACTTCCCTTTTGTGGTTTTGGCATGTATGGAAAAGACATGTAGATGCACCAATAATAAATAGGGTAAATCATAATGGAGGATAGTGTAACAAGGTAGAGGAAAACTAAAGAAAACTATAGACCAAAATTTTCAAAATTTGAATTTAAATAGCCTGTTTTTGAACAAGATTTATAATAGAACATTGAGTGTTGTTTGATTAATATAATATAATATACCTGCCCCCAAATACTAAAATATATCCATGAAAAGTCTGAGCAGAAAATGAAGCAAGACAAGCTTACAACATGATCATTGTACACAACTAAACAAAACAAATTTCAAAATAGGCTTTTTTACCTTTGGCCACTGCTATCTTCATCATCACCAGGTTCCTCATCAAGTACTTCAAATCTATAAAATCATTTAACAAATCAATTAAAAGAGTAATGAAAAGGACGACCACAGAAGGTTCGCGTCCAAATAGGTATTATTTTTTCCTTCAATAATTACAAATTATACACGACCAACAGCAACTTATACTTGTATAAACAAATTTGAGCAATTCAAACAGATTAAAGTTGGTCAAATAATAGACTTATTTAGTTAGTGACCCGAGCATATTGATTCTAAGGAGAGGTTTATGATTGTCCTTGTTAGAATTTGGAATTGGCTAAGCCTACTTGAATTCCTAAAGCCAGCTCAAATAGTTTTAAATTGCGGTCAACAATATACTAGTTTTAGAGGTCTCCACGGCGCATCACAACCGCAATTGCAGCCACATTTTACCTCAATATGACGATTTGCAGCATAACCGTAACCGCAACTTAAAAGGGCTGATGGATTAACCGAATCTTTATTAATATTATTTTTACCATAAATGTTATCAGAGCCCAAGTATTTCTTTATAAGGAGTACATTTGCCACATGGTATCAAAGGTTGCAAGAGTCTTTACTTAATAACTTGAGCTTTTTGAGATAGTTGGTTCATGAAATGGTATGAAGCCTCTAAAACCAAGTTATCCAAATTTCAGTTCTTGGCATCTCCATCTTTATAATAAAAATTAGAATTTCATCAAAATGAATCTACGCACTGTTCTCCCTCCAGGCCTAAAGGGTTCATATATAGAAGCGTATTAGAGGTGTAAAATAAAATCATTCATGTGCCATTACTCACGGCTCCCAATTTGGGAGACTTGGCTTCAGTGTTAAAACTCTACCAGCCTTCATTGCTCCCACTTTGGACTACAAAAGGAAACCCTAGAGCTAGTTATGAGGGTTTGAATTAGGCCTTAGGGAATGTTTAAGAGGGGGTTTTAGGAGGATTTTGAAGGGCCAAGTCTATATTTTAATATATATTTGGATATTAAAAAAATGAAAGAATGTCATGATACATGATCATATGACAATTCAATCATACTTAATTCATTTTTAGAAACTTTTTATTGTTTGCTTAATTTAAATAAAAAAGAAACAAGCCCTCCCCTGCTCTACAAAATCCCCTTATACTCCCAACACTTACTCTTTTTTTTGTTCATCCACCTATATGCCTCTCAAAGATATTGCACATTAATATATTACATTATGTACAGAATGTATACTTACTCCTTTAATTCTTTATCAAAATGAATCACTTTTACAACAAACCATTCATCCTTATCCGCATTACGTGGTGTGACCCTAGCAGCCACCTGAAAAGTGAGAAACCAAAACACATTAACCAATGCAATAGAACTATAGACGCTTCATGTAAGAATAGAAAGGATCCTGAGAAAGAGAAAGTTAATAACAGATAGAGAAAGAAAATACTGTCAGAAGTGAGTCTTCTTTTTTGATTTTATGATTTATGCAGAACCTTGTGAATACGGAACATTTAAAATCTAACTCCTGTTAAAACACATATCTATAACAAAATTGCACTAACAACCTAACAGCTTAGTTAACAAAATACAACATGATACCTAATAGCTTTGTAAGCTTAATTAAGATAACGGAAGCAGTTTAAGAGACACAGGCTTAACTGAAGCAATGTACTACTCAACATGAAATATACTTTAAGAAAAATAAACTTTATTCATAAAGAGAAACAATGCATTGAATACTTACTTATATTAAACAAACTTCAAGGGAAAAATATACCTGTTCACCCTTAAGACTGGCACAAGCCTCAAGTTGATTTCTCATACTTGGAGTTAACCTTGAAATGTCTGACTCAGTCTTAACTCGTTTCCTTTTCTGCTCATTGCCTTCTGTAACAGAAGAATTGTAAGCTAGACACAGTGCATTATATTGACATCTATTTGGAACTGGAGTCATGTTAATGCAATTTACATGCACAATTAAATATTAACAAAAATGTGATAGCATTTAGCTCAATAAAAACAAAAATATTTCATAAAACATTTCCATGTGTATTTTGATTTTTATCTTTAAATGATATATGACTGAATTGCTGCAAAACGTAGTGACAACACAACGCACAAGTGCTTTGGCTAACAAGATGCTTTTTGTAACTAATCAGCATTTCCAAAGCATAAGGTTTGTGTAGATATTCCCAGAGTTTGTTTCTAATTTGATAGTAATCAAAATTTGTTATTAATCCGCATTTCCACCATATAGGAAGTGATGTGATAGTAAAAAATTAAACATCATTAAAATTGAATGATTGGCAATTCAAATTACACAATTTGAGAAGATTTGGCAAACTAGCATTTTGTATCACATGATGAATTGCTAATGGCTCTAAATTAATTAATACTTTCATCTTAACATATTGATTGTATCTTAATGGAATTTGGTGTATCATTAATTTTTCTTAGGATTGGTTTCAATAATTTCTTATATTTCATGATTTATTTACTTTTTTAATTGTAATTAGAAATTCAGGAATATTATAAATTATAACCGGTGTATAGTTTTTTGTAACTGTCGTTCCCATCAATATCAATATGATTTTTATCATTAAATATGTTTCCCCTCTATACTTTTTGAATGAATAGGGAAGTCATCAGCTTCCGATGGTATTAGAAACTATCCTAGATATGTGATTAGTACAAGAACTTTGTTATTCCACCCATATTTGCCCATGCTCCAGATGTCCAATCAAGGGTGTGAGGGGGTGCTTTCAGTGTTGATTGTTGAGATCCTGGTTACTCCACCAACATCAGTCCACTAAGTGTGAGAGGGAGTGTATAGAATCCTACGCCGACTAGGAAATGGCCAAGATAGATAACGCTTATAAGGCGGCTTAGGCAGTTCTCACCTTACAAGCAAATATTATGGGGTTCAGATAGGCCTTAAGGTTCAAATTCCAAGAGAAATTATCATTCACTGTTCACAAACGGGTGCACTTAGGATGACCTACCATTTCGAATGAAAACACAACGAATTAGGACTTACATGTTCAATTCTTATGAGTTCTTTTTTTATCAAATTCTACAAGTTGATAGCAAGACACAATAAAATTTTTGCCTTTGTAGTTTTTACTTTTGAGATTTATGGTTGTTATTTTATCGTTAAATTCAGTTTCTGCTTAACAACTCAAAAATTCTCACAGTGATTAAATATTTGAAACCAAATTTAATAACCATTTTAATTAATGTACAATTTTGAGTTTGATTCTAAAATACACAGTAACATGCCCTCCCATCTCCCTCTTTATTTACTTCATATAGCTTTACTGTACATAACCAACCATAATGGTAAAAGAGATGTTAACTATATTGATGAGTATCCACCAGAAAAATGAAACATGTTGAAGAAATCAATGGAATCAATGAAAATTTAGCATAGATTTGTCACAAAGATGGTCAGACAACACATTTCCATTTTCTTCCTACTTTCCTTAGAAATGAGAAAAACAAAACTAATGCGTTGGCTACTTGTTTTGGCGCTACGACGTTGTTAAATTAGACGTTAAATTATGGCACGCCCATATTTTCAGGGTAATATAATACAATAGAAGTAAGAAGGAAAATTAAGAGAATGGCATGCTAAAAGACTTGGAACTGTTTAATTTATTTATTATATCGACTAATTCTATTTCTATAAGCTTAAGTCAATATTAAGCAATAATATTTCAAGTGAAAGATAAATTTGAGACAAACCTAATCTCCTTCGTGGTTGTCCTTGCGGTCCCGGAGGAAGCAAGGTATCAAGTTGGCTTATCAACATAGTGGAAAGACTGGCAACCAAAAACATTACAGAATTATATATATGCTGTAAAATGCCTAAGCCTGGACAGAGTATATATGAGTTACTTGAATCTTAATCTTAAGATTCCTCATCGACTAAAGATATGACCTAAATAGTTCTTATAAAGCCTGGAAAATCCCTATCTTACAAGCCACTTTTGTAGATATGTGTTAGACTTGGCAAAAATTTGAAGAGTTAATATGTGTATTTTGGTGATTTTTAAAGAAGTTGGAAAGAAAATTAAATGCTTCGGAGCTCGAGAATAAACATACTTTGCTTCCGCGTCTGAAAGATCTTTTGCTTGAGTATACAACAATTTCAGCTTTGCTAACGAGTTATCTCCAGGCTTCTCAACCATTTCAGGAGCTACACCGAAATGAAAAGAAATAAACAACAATTACAAAGACATAAGTACATTAACTAATATATAAGAATAACTGAATATTGATTGTTTCCAAAAGATGAAAACAAGTAGAGAAACTCCTATCTAATGAGCTCCAATGATAGACATGTCAATAATTCTTGGCTTCATACTTTTCTCATTATTATTTCTCGTATATATAAAGGTTACAGGGCTATATCGGTAATTACACTAAATAATTACATTTAAACTAATTCCTATTCACAAGACAAACTCCGATCTTTAACATCATATGCCAAAGCATGAAAGCGTCAAGTGATATTTAAATTTTAACTAATAACATCCAGTGCATATTTTCCTTAATTCACTAAAATCACAAAAAGCATTCCTATGTTTTATGATTTCCACAGTTTTCCAAGAATCAATTATCAAAGGTTGGGTATTTGATGAATTACCCTTTCGAGGAAGCCCGCAAACACTAAATACAAGAGAAAAGTGCATATCGAAGAAATATAGAAGACGAAAACATTGAAGAGCGCCAAGATATCAGATTATGATTTTATTCATCAACGCTATAAAAGACAAAAACAGTGCCTTTCAGCAGCAATGTGCTTCCCTTTTGAATATATCTCATCATTATTTCAACAAGTTGCATATTTCGGTTATATTTCTGTTAAGTAACCTTCCTCAACTGTAAAGGAAAATAAAATGATAAAGCATAATTTCGTCCTGTTACTAAACACGAATATAAAACTTCCACGCATACCAACGAAAACAAGGAAAACTCATAATTGTCCAACTCTAATCCCTGACTAAAGCTGTACACTTTTCACTAACAGCATTTAAAAAAACACTCCCCATCCACTTTGATGCATCCACAACCAAAACACGATCGCGACCAGCCATATTTAACCATGATTTTCTACAATATCATTGATTACGGCGCGGCCACAATTGAAAACCTTGTTCAAAAATTCTTAACTCATGAGTATAACACATTTCCATTTTTAATTTGAATTTGAACATCATAGGTGTGTGTGCCTATAACTAACTAGCTAGCAACAAAAGTAAGATCCTAAATAAATGAAGTCAGCAACACCAAATTATTTTTTTATAAATCTGATATCCTCTGTGCGCAACGGGTGAGACTAACCATCGAGCCGGGGAAGACCACAATAGGCAGAAAAGCTCCAAATTATTTGTTTGATTATTATTTTTAATAGTATGAAGCAATAATTGGGAAATTTAAAAACTGAAGTGAAGTCACTTAAAATTCATCATTTAAATGTTTAAAAAATTATTTCCCAAAATAAATCAGAAAACACGATCCAGAAAGAATATTAAAAACAAAATTCAACTAATTATGCAACTTCATTACGATGAATATGCAGCATTAATTTAAGAGGGAGTAACTAACTGGTTTGAAGCTTCTTGTGAAGCTTGTTGATCTCCGATAGAACATCCTCCTGATCTTTTCTTAACCGATCCAGTTCCTTCGAGTTCTCCAAAATTGACGCAATGTCCGGAGACGACATCGTTTTGATTCGATCAGACTCTGATTTTCAATTTTCAACGCTTTTCTCTCTCGAAACCGATGAACCCAAATCGGAAACTGAAATGGGAACTCAAATTTCCAAATTTAATTTATTCCAACGTGGGTTTTTTTTTTTTTTTTGAAGCGCTATTCAGCATTCGTTGTGCGATGGTTTAGTTAGAATTAGAATCTCTGCATTAATTAATACTAGTTGAGTTGAGATCAAATCTAAGGAAACGACGTCGTTTTTTTTTATTCTTTCAAGATTGATTCTCATTTTTTTTTTTTGGCTTACAGAAATAATTTTTTTAAATGTATTTATTTTTGTTTAAATATCATCATATACACAACTCAATCTTTAAAAAAATAGATAAACGAATGATAATAATTTTTGAAAATGCCATCTCATCGAATCTATCTCATTTTTAAATTTAAATTTTTTTTTTTTAAAAAGCCAAAATCAAATTAGATTAACAAAGGCATATAAGGGATGCCAAACAGTACAAACAGGATAATACAGAAAAAAAAGATACACCTAGTAATGCAACCAAGACACACAGACCCTGTAAAAAGGAAAAAAAAAGCTATACTCCAAAACACTGGACAGCAAAGAACATATTTGCTGCTTGTAACACCAGTACTACAACTTCTCTAACAAAAACAGACTTCATGAAGTTGTTTCACCCTACAATGAACTTCACTGATTTGCCTCACATTCTTTTAGAAGTCAACATATTCAGCCACTACAGCAGAATAACGAAATAAACTACTCCTGTGACTGCAATTCTCCCGTGAAACCGAGTAAATGAACACCTGACCGCCGCTCCATATATTCAAAATTTCTCATTCCACGAATTTCGAATCTGCTAGAAACTCTAACACAGCCAGATTATCTATCATTCCAGCCCAAGCAAGCTTTTGGGTTAACAATCCACTGATAAATGGAAAATTGAAACCCTTTAACTTTACTCCTAAGCCACCACCAAGACGTCAAATGAATGTCGTAGATAAAAGCTTCTCCCCGCGTATCGTTATTTCTGAAAATTATATCGTTCCGCTTTCTCCAGATAGTCCAAATACAAGCGTACCAAATGACAAGTAATTTTTCCTGTAAACTCCTGCCGCCATTACATAAACCTGCAAATAGATAGAAGTGCTGCACAGTAGAGTTATGAAATGCACCAGAAATATTCAGCCAGCTCGAGATATCACTCCACGCTGATGTCGTTATTAGGCACTGATCGGCCACCAATTTCACCTCGTTTCTATGTTCGGATCAATGGAAAAGCACTTCATTCGGTGGTAGTTTAAGTCGTTTTAGTCTAGTTCTTTTTAGTTTTGCTAATTTTTATATTTGAGTTTGGTGTGTTTTCTTTTATAGTTTTTGTTGGTTTTCTATTGCTTTTGATCTTGTATTGGTGGAGTTTAAGTTTTGCAGGAACAGGGCACAATTCGAGTCAAGAAAAAGTAGCTTTTGGTGAGACAGAGCTGTGACACGGCCACCTGTGTCATGTGACACGGCCGTGTCACACTTGCTGAAGGATAATGTTTCAAAATGCTAAGGGCCAATAAGTCAGAGGTCTGACACGGCCACCAGTGTCCCATGACACGACCGTGTCAGACGTGCGCGCAGAAAAAGTTTTGTTTTCAACTCTTGGAATCAGTCACTTAAGGAAGGGCATTATGGACTTTTCGGAGGAGAATAATTGCTGAGAGATATTTAGTCACTGTTTGGAAAGAAAAAAAATCACTTTTGGACGGTCGGAGAACGTGAAAAGAGGATTGGAAGCACTAGGGTTTGAAGCGAAGAAATCTTCAAGAGCATCCGCGATTGAAGATCAATTCCTATTCATCTTATTGTAATGTCTTCATCCTTAATTTCTGTTATCTTGACAATTGCCATGAGTAGCTAAACTATTTACTTGTTAGGATGATGTCCCTGGATCATGTGATGTAATGAATAATATTTACCGTTGTTTTCGGATTATCTTTATGAAATTCAGTTTATGATTAAAAGTTCTTATTGCTTCATTATATTGGAAAATATATGTGTTGATTTACGGTTGGGGTTTGGTCGGACAAACTACCTCAATGCTTTTTTAATCATAACGCTATAATTGAGAATCACTTAGGAATAAGGATTTGATGTGTAGCGATCAAATTATCCGGGCTATGTCTTATAGAATCTTGATATAAAATTATCTTGTTAAGGAATTGAAAGAGGGTTTTAATCTCAAGAAGTTTTTCACTAAGGAGTTAGGAAAAATCAATGTTCGGTGTTGATAGTTGAGAATTTCTAAAGGTAATCTGTTAATTGGTAATTATTTTATTACAGAGCAATTCATACATCTATCATAACTAGTCTCGTACATTTTCATTAGTCAAAACATTTAAGTCTTTTATTTTACTTAAGCTATTATTTCAATTAAACAATCAAATTCAAATACCCCAATGACTTTTTATTCCATTGCACTATTCTGAAACATATAATTCCTACGCAGTCCGCGAGTTCGATACTTGGGAAAATTTATTCACTTATTACTACATCGGTAAAAATAGTACACTTGTTATTTTACCGGTCAAGTTTTTGGCGCCGTTGCCGGGGACTGCCAAATTATAAGTTGAAGAATAGTTCAATTGAATTTTTGTTGCTCTGCAACTAAAATTATTTTTTGTTATTTCATTTTTCTGATATTTCATTCTCTTATTACTAACAGTCATCTAATCTTTTTATGCGAGGTAAGGCCTCAGCAAAATTTCTTTTTGACGCAGAGCCAGAACGATCACTACGAGCTAGACTTCGAAAAGCAAAGCAAGAACGACTGGAAGCGTTAGAAGACATTCTGACAGACTCGGAATCTGATAACGAGGAAATCCTATCTATTCATTCTGAGCATTCAGATTCGGAGGCTGAAACAATGGCAGCTCCCATAGAAAGGCTGTTAGGTGATTATGGTGGAGCAAATGCTCCAGCTGGCCGGATGATAATTATAAATCAACCGGTAGATGTTGCTCACTTTCAGCTACACCCAGCAACGATTCGACAATTGGAGAAGAAACCATTTTCAGGAAGAATAAATGAAGATGCTAATAAGCATTTACAAAGGTTTCTTACTATGACAACATCTCTGAAGATAGAAGGACACTCCGAAGAAGCCAAGAAGTTGGTTATGTTTCCATTCACATTAGCGGATGACGCTGAAGAGTGGTTCTACTCATTACCTGCTGGGAGTATTACCACATGGCAACAAATGGAGTCCACCTTCCTGAATGAGTATTTCCCTGCTGCTGTTTATATCCGTAAGAGGTATGATATTGTTAATTTTAAATAGAAGGAGGGAGAATCACTTGGAGATGCGTATAAGAGATTCAAGAGGTTATTGGTGGCATGCCCAACTCACAACATGGATGTCACTGAACAAATGCAGAATTTTCTGAATGGTCTTAAAATGAAGACTAAGCAATTGATTGACACAGCAGCTGGTGGCTCATCCAACTTTTCAACAGCCACTGGTGTTAAAAAAATAATAGAAGCTATTGCGGCCAATGAACACTTGGAGTTATATGACCGTAGTGTTAGCCAACCTGAAGGATTAGTGGATATGAAATTGTCAATGCAAGTTGTGAAAATAGAAGATCAGGTAGCTGCGGAAGTTGAGCGGAGATTAAAACAGATGGGTCTTGAAAAACAAACAGTAGCACAAGTTCAACCGGCTCAAGCAAGTCAACCGGTGGGGTGTGAAATATGTGGAGGACCTCATTTTACTGTTCAGTGTGTTGCTACATCTCAGCAAGTGGAGGAAATGAACTTCTTGAAACAAAATAACCCCTACTCAAATACCTACAATTCGGGGTGGAAAAATCATCCCAATTTTTCATGGAAGGATCAACCAGGGAGTGTTCCTAAACAAGGGGTTCTTCCATATCAAGGTCAACAGCCACAACAACAGTATAGACCTCCTCAATAACATTATCAACAACCTCAGCAACAGGCCCCTAGAAAAGCAGATTGGGAGACTGCCATCGAAAAGATGGCAGCTCAAAGCTCTCAGTTTCAAGAAGAAACGAGGAGTAATTTCCGGAATACGGGTTCGTCCATTAAAAATCTGGAAATTCAAATGAGTCAAATAGCACAGCAGTTAGCAAACTCTCAACAGCCGGGGGCGTTACCAAGTGCCACAGTTACCAATCCTAAAGATCATAATAATGTGAGTGCTATTGTTACTAGGAGCGGTAAAGGGAAAGGTGTAGTTGAAAATAATGATGAGGAAGAGGAACCATTGTTGGAGGTAGACTTGGAGATAAAAGAGAATGAGGTAGAAGCTGAGGAAGAAGGATCGATCGTGACCCTATTATTCTAACCGAAACGTGTAGTGCCATTTTGCAGGGTATGAAGATTCCGGTGAAGAAGAAGGATCTAGGTTCCTTGACTATTCCTTGTACAATTGGGGATAGGTCATTCAAAAAAGTTCTAATTGATTTGGGAGCTAGTGTGAGCCTTATGCCGTTGTCTATCTACAAGAGATTGGGGATAGGTAATGTACAGGATACAAGAATGACACTCCAGTTTGCTGACCACTCTGTTAAAAGACCTTATGGGATAGTAGAAGACGTGCTTGTGAAAATTGACAAATTCGTGTTCCCAGTGGATTTTGTAATTCTAGAGATGCCGGAAGATGAGGAGATCCCTATTATTTTAGGAAGGCCATTTCTAGAGACATGGCGATGTTTGAAAGACATTGAAGAAGGCACAATGACTCTGAAAGTTTATGATGAAGAGCTAAAGATTGATGTGCGCAACACCACGAAGTACAAGGATGATATAGCAACTAGTCAACACATTGAGGTGATTGATCAAATCTGTACTAATGAGAATTCTTTGAAAATACAACAATTACCTTTGGAAAGAGTGTTGAGCTTGTCTATTTGCGATAAAGAGAAAGTTGTTGATGAAAAAGAAGTGGAAGTAGTGGCTATGATGGAGGTAAGTCCCATATTCAAAAGTTCTAGACAAACCCGGTGGGAGGATCTTAGACAACCTTTGGTTGAAGGAAAGAAGGAGGAACCTAAGAAGGGGGATGAATTGAAACAACTCCCGGAGAACTTAAAATATGTTTTCCTTGATGCTGAAAGTAGGTGTCCGGCTATCATAAATTCGCACCTTGAACGGTTGCAGGAAGTTAAGCTAGTAGAAGTGTTAAAGAAACATAAAAGTGCCATGGGGTGGTCTATTGAAGATTTAAAAGGGATCAGTCCTACAATGTGCATGCACAAAATCCTCATGGAAGATGATCACAAGCCAGTGGTCCAACCTCAGAGGCGTTTGAACCCAGCAATGAAAGAGGTTGTGAGAAAAGAAGTTGTGAAACTTTTAGATGCAGGGATGATTTACCCGATATCTGATAGTGCTTGGGTAAGCCCGGTTCATGTTGTGCCCAAAAAGGGAGGAACAACCGTAATAAAATATGAGAAGAATAAGTTGATTCCCACAAGGACTGTTGCAGGGTGGAGAGTACGCATTGACTACAGGAGACTGAACCTAGCAACCAGAAAAAATCACTTCCCGCTACCTTTTATTGATCAGATGTTGGAAAGGCTAGCGGTACATGATTACTATTGCTTCCTCGACGGGTACTCTGGATATAATCTGATTGCGGTTGCACCAAAAGACCAAGAAAAGACCGCGTTTACATGTCCATTTGGTGTTTTTGCCTACAGAAGGATGCCATTCGGGTTATGTAATGCTCCGGCCACTTTTCAAAGATGCATGCAAGCGATTTTTGACGATATGCTTGAAAAACACATGGAGGTCTTTGAAGGATAGAAAAACACTTAGAAAGGGGGGGGGGGGGGTTTGAATAAGTGTAGTTTTAAAAACTTGACAGATAAAAATAAATTGCACAGTTATTTTTATCCTGGTTCGTTGTTAACTAAACTACTCCAGTCCACCCCCGCAGAGATGATTTACCTCAACTGAGGATTTAATCCACTAATCGCACGGATTACAATGGTTTTCCACTTAGTCAGCAACTAAGTCTTCCAGAGTCTTCTGACCACACACTGATCACTCCAGGAACAACTGCTTAGATACCCTCTAAGACTTTTCTAGAGTATACTGATCCACACGATCACTCTAGTTACAACTGCTTAGTTCACTCCTAAGACTTCCTAGAGTATTCTGATCCACACGATCACTCTAGTTCCTTACAACTTAATGTAATCAATCTAAGAGTATTACAAATGCTTCTTGAAAGCGATAATCACAACTGTGATATTTCTCTTAATCGTTTAAGCTTAATCTCACTAATATATTACAACAGCAATGTAGTGAGCTTTGATGAAGATGAAGATTCTGAGTTTAGATTTGAACAGAGTTTCAGCAAGTTGATATGAGTTGTTTTTGGTGCAGAATCGTTAAAATCGTCAACCTTGCTTCTCATCAGAACTTCATATTTATAGGCGTTGGAGAAGATGACCGTTGAGTGCATTTAATGCTTTGCGTGTTCCGTACAGCATCGCATTTAATGTTATACGCTTTTGTCAACTACCTCGAGCCTTGTTCACGCTGTGTCTACTGACGTAGCCTTTAGTAGCTTTTAACGTTCCTTTTGTCAGTCAGCGTAGCCTGCCACTTGTACTTCCTTCTGATCTGATGTTTGTGAATACAACGTTTGAATATCATCAGAGTCAAACAGCTTGGTGCATAGCATCTTCTGATCTTTTGACCTTGAAGTGCTTCTGAGCGTGATACCATCAGAACTTCAGTGCTTCTGTTCTCTTGTTCTTCTGATGCTTCCATAGACCCATGTTCTGATTCTGCTTCGACCATCTTCTGATGTCTTGCCAGACCATGTTCTGATGTTGCATGCTGAACCCTTTGAGACAAAGCTTCTTAGCGCTGAATTATGCGTACTCTTTATATATTTCCTGAAAAGGAAATTGCATTGGATTAGAGTACCATATTATCTTAAGCAAAATTCATATTATTGTTATCATCAAAACTAAGATAATTGATCAGAACAAATCTTGTTCTAACAATCTCCCCCTTTTTGATGATGACAAAAACATATATAAATGATATGAATTTGCGATCAGAAAGAACAGACGGCAAAAGACAAATTACACAGCTATAGCATAAGCATATGAATATGTCTCCCCCTGAGATTAACAATCTCCCCCTGAGATAAATAATCTCCCCCTGAAATAAATACTCGAAGAAATTTTAATAAAAGACTTCCCTGATTATTTCGGTAGAGACGATCATATAAGCTTCTGTCTTCAGAGAATTCGTAGCTTCTGACTTCTGCTTCCATAGGACAGCTTCAGAACTAGAATTTCTTTAGATCCCTAGAACACTCACAGCTTCTGATTCCTGCTTCCATCTAGGACAGCTTCAGAACTTGAATTTCTTTGATCTTCTGAACATTCACAGCTTCTGATTTCTGCTTCCATTCAGGACAGCTTCAGAACTTGAATTTCTTTGATCTTCTGAACATTCACAGCTTCTGATTTCTGCTTCCATTTAGGACAGCTTCAGAACTTGAGTTTTCTGGATCTTTAGAACATTCACAGCTTCTGATTTCTGCTTCCCTCGGATAGCTTCAGAGCTTTGAATTTCTACCAACATCACTTCATGCTAGATTTGTATCAGAACATTGTTGAATGTACCAGAGCATCATCAGAGCATCTCTACATCTTGAAATGTTACAGAACAAAAACTAAACGACAAAAGTCAGCATGAACGAGTTAGAACATAAAATGTATATTCGAACACATTATATGTATCAGAGCCATAACATTATATGTATCAGAGCAAATAGAATTTTGTCAGAACAAATAGACAAATATGGATCAAATTCTATTATCAGTGCTTCTGATTCATTCTTCTTTCTTGCTTCTGATTTCTGAAGCTTGACAGCACTCGGCTTGCTTCAGTTTCCATGGTTTTGCTTCTTGTGTTTGCTTTGAAGATTTTCTTCACTTCTTTATACCTGCAAAACACTTAAACCATATAGAACTTGCAGTTCTTGTTAGTGAATGTGTGGGAGCTTTACCCAGCAACTGATAGATTAATCAAATCATTTATCATTTATCTTCTCCCCCTTTTTGTCATAACATCAAAAAGAATATTTCAAAAGATTCAGATGTATGAAAACGACAAATAAAAACACTGGAATGTAAAAGCAAGGAAATTTTTCATTGATAAAAAAAAGATTACAAGAAAGGAGTGCAGGAAAACAGATGCAACAAGGAGAGGAAACTACAAAGACCAAAAGATTAAGATCCTAGCCTACGCAAAATCCGCGCCAGAACATCATGAATCCCGTCAGTGCTTGTAGCTTGCCTTGTCATGAAGGAACGAAACTCAGCATTAGCTGCTTCTTGCGCGTCCAAACGAGAAGCCAGCATAGCTTGATTCTGATGAAGAGTTTCCAAGGTCTCCATCAGAGCTGAGGTTTCACCAGAAGAAGAAGCACCAGTATTTCTGCCAAGAGGGACAGCAATCTCAGCAGGGTGATCTACTGGGAGATCTTCAGCTTGTGCATCTTCCATTTCCTCATCTGAGTCTGACTCAGAAAGAGCCTTAGCATATTCTGGTTCAGGCAGCTCAGAAGTTCCATCTTCCAATGCTTGAAGAATAGCTGCTAGGTTTGTTGGAGGAGTAGGACCAGCAACTTCAGCACGATAAACCACTACTGGAAAGACCATGTGAGGTGCTTTTTCAGAAGGGTTCATTTTGAACCAGTTGAACAGCCACTGAAAATCTCCAGTCAGCACAGGAAACCATGGTCTCCACACCACGATGTCTCTGCAGAGATTTTCTTCTTCCAACTCATCTGCTGGTATCTTCCTTTCAAGAACACTTCTGTTCCTGATGAGATGGTGATGGCTGCTCTCACCAACTTCCAACCGGAGACCACGAACACCAGGAGCTTCAGACATAATCCTTCTCTGAGTGTCTGTAGCCTTATCCAGAAAATCCTGACGAAAGGTATTCCAAAGGTTGTTTGTAGCATACTCATCCAGATGATTAAGGTGAGCAGCACCTAGAATCTCCAACCAGCCATTTACATCAGCATGTAAAAGCTCCAGATATGTTTGAGTGGTAGGGGTTGGAGGGTTGACAGTGAACCTTGAGTCGGGAAGAACAACACTATAGGGATTGGGTGTTCTGGTGGGAAAAGGGTATGAGAGAGATGAAGAAATATCTGATGGAAGGGTTGAAGGAGAGGAGATATCAGATGGTGAAGAAGGTGGTTCCGAGAGGATGAATGAGGAGGAAGAGGTGGTGGTGGTCTTTGAAGAGGGAGGTGATTGAGGGGAACCGTCAAGGGGTTGATACACTTTGAGAGGGTCATAGGAGATCCTTACTCTTTTAGGTTTGGTTTCTGGTTCAGCAGATGCCTTTCTCTTTTGTTTCCTATCATTGTCTTGATTCCCAGAGCTTGACGATGGATTCATGATGAATTTGCAGATATTGGAAACTGCTAGGGTTTATGATATGAAAAGAGAGAGAGACGAAAAAGAAACCGAATGCAGAGAGAGAGAAATATGAGAGGGAAAAGAAACGTTTGAAGAGTATAAAAAGAAAACTGAAAGAGAGTAAATGATGAAAAGCATTTAATGTTACGTGACATGAGGAGAGATAATAATGACAAAAGACGTGATTTGCACAGTTACCTAAGTAGACGTCCCCTCAACTGCACGCACGCTTGTCCAGGAATAGTGAACACGTGTTTACCATCTGGATAGCCAGTTACAGCTGTTTTGCTTTTATAGAGATTATGAATCAACTTAGACACTGAAACGTTAGTGATAACTGAATCACAATTTCTAATTGATTTCTATCAGAACTTCTTAAAAAAAATTTCATTTCAAAAGATACTCATACGTAAGAATTTCTCATCTTCTCATTCTGAGCTTGTTTCTGAAGACCCATTTTGTGCCGATTATATTGAATCCATCTGGTCTAGGAACAAGATCCCAAACATCATTCCTTGTAAACTGATTCAGTTCTTCTTGCATAGCAATTATCCAGTCTGGATCTTCTAGAGCATGATCAACAGAAGTTGGCTCGATCAAAGATACAAGACCTAACTGACAATCTGCATTGTTCTTAAGGAAAGCTCTTGTTCTGATTGGATCATCCTTCTTTCCAAGAATGACATCTTCTGAGTGACCAGAGATGAGTCTGGATGATCTTCTGACAGATGGTTCTTCAGAAATGCTTAGATCCTCCAGAGAAGCTGATACTTGATCTTCAGATTCTTTGCTTCTGAGAAGCTCTACTTCTGATGCGTTGCTTCTTGGCTCAACAACTTCTGATATATCAATATCACAATCTGCAAAATTATCAAACTGCTTTGGTTTTTCAGAACCAAGCTTATCATCAAACCTGATATTGATTGATTCTTCTACAATCAATGTTTCAGTATTGTATACTCTGTAGCCTTTTGAGCGTTCAGAATATCCAAGAAGGAAACATTTTTGAGCTTTGGAATCAAACTTACCAAGATGATCTTTAGTGTTCAGAATAAAGCATACACATCCAAAAGGATGGAAATATGAAATGTTGGGCTTTCTATTCTTCCACAATTCATAAGGAGTCTTATTTAGAATAGGTCTGATAGAGATTCTATTCTGAATATAGCATGCAGTGTTTATTGCTTCTACCCAGAAATGCTTAGCCATATTGGTTTCATTGATCATGGTTCTGGCCATTTCTTGCAGAGTCCTATTCTTTCGTTCTACAACCCCATTTTGCTGTGGAGTTCTAGGACAAGAGAAATCATGGGCAATACCATTTTCTTTGAAGAATTCTTCAAAGGATCTGTTCTCAAATTCACCACCATGATCACTTCTGACCTTTATGATTTTACACTCTTTTTCAGATTGAATCTGAATGCAGAAATCAAAGAACACTGAATGAGTCTCATCCTTGTGTTTTAAGAATTTTACCCATGTCCAGCGGCTATAATCATCTACGATGACTAATCCATATTTCTTCCCTCTGACAGATGCTGTTTTGACTGGGCCAAACAGATCAATGTGCAAGAGTTCTAATGGCCTTGAGGTAGAAACAACATTCTTGGACTTGAATGCAGGTTTGGAGAACTTGCCCTTCTGACATGCTTCACAAAGAGCATCTGATTTGAATTTCAGATTAGGGAGTCCTCTGACCAGATTCAGTTTGTTAATCTGAGAAATCTTTCTCAAACTAGCATGACCTAATCTTCTGTGCCAGACCCACTGCTCTTCAGAAACAGACATAAGACAAGTCACCTTCTGACTCATAAGATCTTGCAGATCTGTCTTATAAATGTTGTTCTTCCTCTTGCCTGTAAATAGGATTGAGCCATCCTTCTGATTTACAGCCTTGCAAGACTCTTGATTAAAGATTATATCATAACCATTGTCACTCAATTGACTGATAGATAAGAGGTTATGTGTTAATCCTTCTACAAGAAGTACATTAGAAATGGAAGGAGAGTTACCAGACTTTATAGTTCCAGAGCCAATTATCTTGCCCTTCTGATCTCCTCCGAACTTGACTTCTCCTCCAGACTTAAGCACCAGGTCTTGGAACATAGACCTTCTTCCTGTCATGTGTCGTGAGCATCCAGAGTCCAGGTACCATGACATGTTGTGCTTTGTCCTTTTTGCAGTCAAGGATATCTGCAATAGGAATAATCTTATCCTTAGGTACCCACATTTTCTTGGGTCCTTTCTTGTAAGATTTTCTCAAGTTCTGATTGAACTTGGGTTTAACATTGTAAGCAATAGGAGGAACAGCATGATAATTCTTAATGTGAGTTTCATGATATTTCCTAGGTTGTGTCACATGCTTTTTGGTGTGTGTTATGTGAAAACTTTGAGCATGTGAAGTGTGCCTAATATCATGGGAGTGGCCATACTTGAACTGATCATACAATGGCTTGTATGTGAGTTTCATTTCATCAACAGGTTCAAGTTTGTATGGGGTTTCACCCTCAAAACCAATGCCAACTCTTTTGTTTCCAGACACAGCATATATCATAGAAGCTAGCTGACTTCTGCCAATACTTCTAGATAAGAACTTCCTGAAACTTAAATCATATTCTTTCAGAATATGGTTTAGACTAGGAGTGGATTTTTCTGAATCAGAAGGAGATCCAACATTATTGGATAATTTTAAAAGTTTTTCTTTTAATTCAGAATTCTCCAACTCAAGCTTCTTTGTTTCAAATTCAAATAGCTTTTTCAGCTTTTTGTATTTGAGACTAATCTGAGACTTGAGTTCCAGAAGTTCAGTTAGACCGGAAACTAACTCATCTCTAGTAAATTCAGAAAATACCTCTTCAGAATCTGATTCTGATGTAGATTCTGATCCATCATCTTCTGTCGCCATCAGCGCACAGTTGGCCTGCTCATCTTCAGAGTCTGAATCATCTTCTGACTCATCCCAGGTTGCCATAAGACTTTTCTTCTTATGAAACTTCTTCTTGGGATTTTTCTTCTGAAGATTTGGACATTCATTCTTGAAGTGTCCAGGCTAATTGCATTCATAGCACATGACCTTCTTCTTGTTAAATCTTCTGTCATCAGAAGATTCTCCTCGTTCAAATCTCTTTGAACTTCTGAAGCCTCTGAACTTCCTTTGCTTGGTCTTCCAGAGTTGATTTAGCCTTCTGGAGATCAAAGACAGTTCATCTTCTTCTTCAGATTCTGATTCTTCAGGATCTTCTTCTCTAGCCTGAAAAGCGTTAGTGCATTTCTTGATATTGGATTTTAATGCAATAGACTTACCTTTCTTTTGAGGCTCATTTGCGTCCAGCTCTATTTCATGACTTCTCAAGGCACTTATGAGCTCTTCCAGAGAAACTTCATTCAGATTCTTTGCAATCTTGAATGCAGTCACCATAGGACCCCATCTTCTGGGTAAGCTTCTGATGATCTTCTTTACGTGATCAGCCTTGGTGTATCCCTTGTCAAGAACTCTCAGTCCAGCAGTAAGAGTTTGAAATCTTGAAAACATCTTTTCAATGTCTTCATCATCCTCCATCTTGAAGGCTTCATACTTCTGGATTAAAGCTAGAGCTTTAGTCTCCTTGACTTGAGCATTTCCTTCATGAGTCATTTTCAAGGACTCATATATGTCATAGGCCGTTTCCCTGTTAGATATCTTCTCATACTCAGCATGAGAGATAGCATTCAGCAAAACAGTTCTGCATTTATGATGATTCCTGAAAAGCTTTTTCTGATCATCATTCATTTCTTGCCTTGTCAGCTTTACGCCTCTGGCATTTACTGGATGTTTGTAACCATCCATCAGAAGATCCCATAGATCACCATCTAGACCCAGAAAGTAACTTTCCAGTTTATCTTTCCAGTATTCAAAGTTTTCACCATCAAATACCGGCGGTCTAGTATAACCATTGTTACCGTTGTATAGCTCAGCAGAGCCAGATGTAGATGCAGGTGTAGGTGTAGACTTTTCACTTTCATCAACCATCTTTTACTGAAGCGTTTTTCTCTTCCTGAATCTTTTCTAAACACGGTTAAGTGCTTGCACCTTAGAACCGGCGCTCTGATGCCAATTGAAGGATAGAAAAACACTTAGAAAGGGGGGGGGGTTTGAATAAGTGTAGTTTTAAAAAACTTGACAGATAAAAATAAATTGCACAGTTATTTTTATCCTGGTTCGTTGTTAACTAAACTACTCCAGTCCACCCCCGCAGAGATGATTTACCTCAACTGAGGATTTAATCCACTAATCGCACGGATTACAATGGTTTTCCACTTAGTCAGCAACTAAGTCTTCCAGAGTCTTCTGATCACACACTGATCACTCCAGGAACAACTGCTTAGATACCCTCTAAGACTTTTCTAGAGTATACTGATCCACACGATCACTCTAGTTACAACTGCTTAGTTCACTCCTAAGACTTCCTAGAGTATTCTGATCCACACGATCACTCTAGTTCCTTACAACTTAATGTAATCAATCTAAGAGTATTACAAATGCTTCTTGAAAGCGATAATCACAACTGTGATATTTCTCTTAATCGTTTAAGCTTAATCTCACTAATATATTACAACAGCAATGTAGTGACCTTTGATGAAGATGAAGATTCTGAGTTTAGATTTGAACAGAGTTTCAGCAAGTTGATATGAGTTGTTTTTGGTGCAGAATCGTTAAAATCGTCAACCTTGCTTCTCATCAGAACTTCATATTTATAGGCGTTGGAGAACATGACCGTTGAGTGCATTTAATGCTTTGCGTGTTCCGTACAGCATCGCATTTAATGTTATACGCTTTTGTCAACTACCTCGAGCCTTGTTCACGCTGTGTCTACTGACGTAGCCTTTAGTAGCTTTTAACGTTCCTTTTGTCAGTCAGCGTAGCCTGCCACTTGTACTTCCTTCTGATCTGATGTTTGTGAATACAACGTTTGAATATCATCAGAGTCAAACAGCTTGGTGCATAGCATCTTCTGATCTTCTGACCTTGAAGTGCTTCTGAGCGTGATACCATCAGAACTTCAGTGCTTCTGTTATCTTGTTCTTCTGATGCTTCCATAGACCCATGTTCTGATTCTGCTTCGACCATCTTCTGATGTCTTGCCAGACCATGTTCTGATGTTGCATGCTGAACCCTTTGAGACAAAGCTTCTTAGCGCTGAATTATGCGTACTCTTTATATATTTCCTGAAAAGGAAATTGCATTGGATTAGAGTACCATATTATCTTAAGCAAAATTCATATTATTGTTATCATCAAAACTAAGATAATTGATCAGAACAAATCTTGTTCTAACAGTCTTCATGGATGATTTTTCAGTCTTTGGTAAGTCATTTGACAATTGCTTAACTAACCTTGCTCTTGTTTTAGAAAGATGTCAACAAACCAATTTGATCTTGAATTGGGAAAAATGCCATTTTATGGTCCGTGAAGGAATCGTTCTTGGACACAAGATTTCCTACAAAGGAATCGAAGTGGACCAAGCAAAGGTTGAAGTTATCTCAAAGCTGCCACCACCGATGAACGAAAAAAGGTATGAGAAGTTTCTTAGGACATGCGGGGTTTTACCGTAGGTTCATAAGAGACTTTTCAAAAATAGCAAAACCCTTAACTACTCTTTTGGTTAAGGATAAAACTTTCACTTTTGATGATGAATGTGCGGCAGCTTTTGAGACAATTAAGAAGAAATTAGTCTCGGCACCCATTGTTGTAGCCCCTGATTGGTCTCTACCTTTTGAGATCATGTGTGACGCAAGTGATATTGCTGTAGGGGCGGTATTAGGACAGCGGTGAGAGAAATTGCTTCATGTTATATATTATGCTAGTCATGTTTTGAACCCCGCACAGATTAATTATGCGACTACCGAGAAGGAGTTGCTAGCTGTTGTTTATGCCTTCGATAAATTCAGGCAATATCTGTTGGGGTCTAGAGTCATAGTTTATACTGACCATTCTGCTTTGAAGTATCTTTTTGCTAAACAGGACTCTAAGCCAAGACTTTTGAGGTGCATCTTACTCCTTCAGGAGTTTGATGTTGAAATTCGAGACAAGAAGGGGTGTGAAAACACCGTAGCTGACCACTTATCTCGAATGACACAATAGACGAGACAGAAGAAAAGCGCCCAATCAAGGATGAGTTCGCTGATGAACACATCCTGGCAGTGACTGGTGTACCGTGGTTCGCAGATTATGCAAACTATATTATCGGTGGTATCATCCCCGATGGTTTTGACTCTAATCAAAGAAAAAAATTTGTTCATGACTGCAAGTTCTATCTATGGGACGATCCGTTCCTGTATAAAAGAGGAGTCGATGGTTTGATCAGAAGATGTTTACCTGAAAAAGAGCAAGAAGAAGTGTTGAAGGCATGTCATGCTTCAGATTATGGGGGACATTTTAGTGGTGATTGAACAGCAGCTAAGATTTTGCAATCGGGGCTATACTGGCCAACCGTATTTAAGGATGCTCAAGAGTTTGTGAGACATTGTGACAAGTGCCAAAGGACAGGGAACATATCCAAAAGAAACCAGATTTCTCAAAACTCGATGCTGGAAGTGGAGTTGTTCGATGTTTGGGGTATAGACTTCATGGGACCATTTCCACCTTCATTTGGAAAAAAATATATTCTAGTAGCTGTGGATTATGTGTCCAAATGGGTCGAAGCTGTTGCTCTACCTTCAAACGATGCTAAGGTAGTGGTGAAGTTTTTGAAAGAAAACATCTTTGCTAGATTAGGAGTACCGAGAGCTCTAATAAGTGATGAAGGAACACATTTCCTGAATCACCTCATGGAACGATTACTCCAAAAATACAACGTGAAACACAAGATAGCCACAACTTATCATCCTCAAACTAGTGGGCAGGTTGAAGTTTCAAACAGACAACTAAAACAAATTCTAGAAAAGACAGTGAGTTCCTCTCGGAAGGATTGGGCAATAAAGCTGGATGATGCACTATGGGCATACATAACAGCTTTCAAAACACCAATCGGAATGTCGTCGTATCAACTTGTGTATGGGAAGGCATGCCATTTGCCTTTAGAGTTAGAACATAAGGCATTCTGGGCATCAAAGTTTCTCAATATGGATCTATCTAAAGCGGCAAGTTCTAGACTTCTTCAACTCCATGAGTTAGAAGAGTTCCGCAACCAAGCTTATGAAAATTCTAAGATCTACAAAGAGAAAACAAAAAGGTGGCATGATGGGAAGATCCAGCATAAGGAGTTCTGGGAAGGACAACAAGTTCTCTTATACAACTCAAGGTTAAAACTCTTCCCAGGAAAATTAAAATCAAAGTGGTCGGGACCGTTTACGGTTCACAAAGTTTTTCCTCATGGAGCTATAGAGATAAAAAAAATCAAGCGAATGGGGATATTTTCAAGTTGAATGGGCACAAGCTCAAGCCCTATTACCAAGGTCAACCAGGTGGAAGGATTGAAGTTGTTCGGCTCGATGGATGAAATGAACAACCGTCGAGCCATGTGACGTTAAACGAAGCGCTTCGTGGGAGGCAACCCACGAGTTTTCCTTTTAATAATGTTGTGTGTTTTTGCATTTTTATTCTGTAGGTACAAACAATGTGTTTTCACGGAGCAAGAAGCAGGTAGAGAAAATTCAAAGTTTGGAAGAGTCAGGGGTCTGACACGGGCACCCGTGTCCTGTGACACGGCCGTGTCACAACCCCTGAAGAAGAGAAGGTGGAAAAAGTGATTTTAGGGAAACCAGAGGTGTGACATGTAACACCCCTTTTCTAACCCCAAATATATCATACAATCAAACAGAGTAAGCATGCATAAAGGAAAAAGGGCGCCACATGTTGATTTTCACCAAAACGAAAATCCCAAAACAACATACATACAACATCCATAATACGCAAAGATCATATTGTAACACAATTGTAACCTCATGTTCTCATACATTATGCATAAACGCTTGCAGAAAACAATTCAAATTGCTATTAAAGATTTCAATGAATATATCCCATACTATATTCATCTACCAAATTCAAATAACATCAATATCTTTATTACTTGAACATTACAATTCTAGGCTACAACGGCCTTTAATCAACATATCCAAAAGTTATCACATACATCCAATATTCAATAAAACATAGAAAATAGCAATATTCAAACATGAACATAAGTCTAAGAAAACCCCCAAGTGTTACATGATCAGAGCATATGACTCTCTACCTAATCAAAACGAAATCTCGGAGCTCTTCGGCTAAGCCACAAATCAAGCAACTACTCTTCTGAACCTGCACGTTACCAACCAAGGGTAACATTCAAACAGAAGGGTGAGAATTCAAATTCTAAATAGAAAATATAATAATGGGAAATGTAAAATACAATAAGAATACATTTCAAGAATTCATCTCTCTTCCCATAAACATGCATCATATGCAATTAATCAAGATTCACATGTTGATGTCATACAACATAGCTCACTCAATTCTAAGTGATCAAACATGATTCACATATCCACACATATATATACATATATCATTAATACATATAAATTCACATCTATATCACATGTGTTCCAAATCACATATATCACATTCATAACACAACAACAATTCATATCAAATGAATCACCAAATCCACATATATGCATATCCATCTACATCATTCCACACAATTCATATCACATAAATCACACCAACAATAACATTTCACACCGACACGTGCGACTCGAGTGTGACTCAATGCGATATGCATGTGGATCCCTCCGTTGTCATTTTCGGTCATGTCGATTGCCACTCTCTACGGACAAGATAACCACCTCAAAGCCCCATACTCGTTAAGCTTTCAAACCCCATACTCGTTAGGTTTGGGACAAGTAAATAACCTTCGCGAGATTACCCAACATTGCCACTTTCAAAGACTCATGCTTGTGTACGTGTGCAACAAAACAAGACTCATGCATTTAAGACGATCTCTCTATCTCTTAAACTACACAATCACATCTTTACAGCTTTGCACAACATTACACAACATGACTTCTCTTCCAAACAATGCATCAACTAACACACAACAATCAATCACATGTATTCAAGTATAGCATTATCATTTATTCAATCCACATCTCGATACATACACCTTTAAATGATCATTATCAACAAGATACATTCAAATAGTACATATAAATGTATATTTATATTCATTCCAACATATCATGGATATCACATCACTTAACACATATATGAATATTAACCACAAGTCTTAATTCATAATACACACATAAGTAATCACATGTTATCCATATACTAACATCCAATTTAAACTATTCCACATCAACTAGCATTTAGAATTCAATCACATAATTCACGGTTATCATATCACATAATACATCCATGAACATTGATCATGCACAATTCATCCATAACATACACATATAGGTAAATGTTATTATCAATTATCATCATAATTAATAAAACAAGTTTCAATCCATTATATTCTATCATATAGGAAATCTCATTAGCTTCCTAACGCTTCGAACGGCTCATAAAACGGAGTTACGGATCAAAAGTTATGACATTTTAAAGTTTGGAAAATTCTGCCTACAGCAGGGTCCGCTCAGCGGCCATCTAGCGGGCTTAACAGTAACTTTCAGTCTTCGCAGCTCCGCTTAGCGGCCAGAGTCCCTGCTTAGCGGCCGTGCGATTATGTAGAAAAACTCAGCAACATACAGAACTGCGAAATCACACACCCACCACTCCAAATCACTTCCAAACATCAATAAACATCAAATACAACCAGTATTCATCATTATTGAACAACATATATCATCAAAATCATGTTTAATCATGTAAATCCATAGAAATAGCATAGAAATTAGGGTTCATACATTTCTCATGAAATAGAAAAGAATGAAGAGATTCACACAACACAAACATTACCCAATCATAGATTCTACAAGAACTTGTATTCAAACCCTTACCTCTAACTCTTAAATCCACCCTCTTCAAGAAATCTACAATTCCTCTTCTCTTGTTCTTTCTCCTCTCTTCTCTTCTTTCTCTTCTTTTCCCCAAATTGTGTTATCTCTAAAATCCTAGTTTTCCTCTTCTTACTATCTTTCTCTTAATGGGCTTAGTTATGTTATTACCCACCCATCCAATTATTAATTAGGCCCAATACATAGTATATTACTAATAACCTAATTAAGCCATAAAACACAAATATGCCTATAATTAGATATTTCAATTAATTAGTAATACCACATAATAATTAAATAAACAAATAATTAATAAAACACAAATAAGCTAATAAATAAAATATCTAATAAAATCGGGCTGTTACAACTCTCCCCCACTTAAAAGATTTTCGTCCTCGAAAATTCTCTTCAAGCACTAACCCCAAGTACAAATCCTTCATTCAACCTTTAAGTATCTTCTCCTCTAATCTCAAATCACTCTGCAAATCTCTTAAAAATCCAAAAGAAAACCTCGGATTTTTATCCAAAACAATACTTGACGGAATACCATGCAAACACACAATCCTCTCGATGTACAACTTAGCAAGTCTTTCCATCAAATAATCCATCCTTATCAGAATAAAATGAACACATTTGTCTGTCTATCCATAATAATCCAAATCTCTTCACAAGTATTCGACGTTCTCGCAAACCTGAAACAAAATCCATAGAAATACGATTCCTCTTCCACTCGGGAATGGATAACTGTTGTACCAACTAAATGGTTTCTGACAAGTCCAACTCAAATACACAATTTCGCTATATCCCTCTTCATACTTTACCACTAAACATTTTCCTCAAATCTTGTTACCTTTTAGTAGCATTATGATGTATACTCAAACCATTACGATGTCCTTCATTCAAAATTCTCTTTCTCAAATCCATAACTTCCGTAATACAAACTCGATCATGACATCTCAGGACTCTAATCTCGTCAATCCGAAAGTGATTACCTTTACCTTGATTAATCAATGTCATAATGTCAACCAATCTCAAATCCAATTTCTGACCTTCTCTAATCTCATCAAGAATACCACTCGTAAGCTCCAACATACCAAGCTTAACACGCGTAGTCGTCGCTTCACAAACCAAACTCAAATATCTAAATTGTTCCAACAATTCCAACTCTCGAATCATTAACATAGACATATGCAATGATTTCCTACTCAATGCATCGGCTACAACATTTGCTTTTTCAGGATGGTAGTTCAAACTAAAATCATAATCCTTCAAGAATTCCAACCATCTTTGTTGCCTCATATTCAACTCTCTTTGATCAAACAAATACTTCAAACTCTTGTGATCACTATACACATCAAATCTTGATCCAAACAAATAATGCCTCCAAAGTTTCAAAACAAACACAACGGCGGCCAACTCTAAATCATGCGTCGGATAATTCCTCTCATGAATTTTAAGTTGCCTTGAAGCATAAGCTACCACTTGCCCCTTTGCATCAAAACGCCTCCCAAACCCAACAATGAAGCATCACAATACACAACAAACGGTTCAAACGGATCCGGCAAAATCAAAATAGGAGCAGAAGTCAACCTTCTCTTAAGCTCTTGAAAGTTCGCTTCACATTGAGAAGTCCAAATGAAAGCTTGACCTTTTTTAGTCAACAGCGTCAACGACAAAGATAACTTAGAAAATCCCTCAAAGAACTTCCTATAATAACCAGTCAAACCAAGAAAACTTCTAATCTCAGAAACAGACTTAGGAGCTTCCTATTGAGATATAGCTTCAATCTTCGACGGGTCAAAAAAAATACCTCCACTAGAGATCACATGGCCAAGAAAACTCACTTCCTTTAACCAAAATTCTCACTTAGAAAGCTTAGCAAACAACCTCATCTCTTTCAACACCGACAACACAATTCTCAAATGCTCAGCATGATCATCGCCGCTCTTAGAATCAAAACATCCTCAAAACATTACCTCATTAGAACATTCCTTCTTCTTACTCGACAAAACAAGTGCAACTCTATGACCATACACTTAGACAAATGAACCTCTTCTTAACAACTCCTCAATTCGACTCTTCAACTTCTCCTTAGTCGCTTTACACAATACCAAGTTAGTAAGAGAAGTTTATCTCGTCCAATACGATCTCGTTTTCTATCAACAATAGATTAAGGGTGATCAAGTCCTCAATTTGTCAATAGATAGTCGAAAATCATAATGAAACATAAACCATCATTACTAAACCATAATAGTGTTCCTTCAGAACTCGCACTCGAAATTACTTAAAACACCAAGATCCAAAATTCCTCTTAAGATTACAATTACTTGCTTCAACTCCAAATAATTTATACCAAAATTCTTATCAACTTGCTCTAACGAAAAAAAACAAATCAGATCAATTCCCAAAATCTCTACCAAAGAAACTTAACGGACAATTCAAACACACATAAGAAGTAGAAACAAAACTCATAGCAGGCGTATCAATAACCATACTTCCACGCATCTCAGATAACACAAGATTCAACCTCTTAGCACGATCCAAAGAAATAAATGAATACATTGCAACACTATCAATAATAAAGCACGTACCTCATATTAGCTTATCCTTAGTAGTGGTCTTAGCACCAGACAACGCATGTACTTTTTCCTTCGCTTGTTCCTTCTTAGGTTTGTCACACTTGGTACTAATGTGACCTTTCTCTCCACAATTGCAGCAAGTCACCCTCGAATCCGCTCTATAATTAGCAACTATATGGCCTGGCCTGCTACACTTGAAACAAGTAGTAACATCTTTCTTACACTCAACAGCATGATGACCTTCAACACCACATCTGAAACACTTAAGTGGAGTAGGATTCCCTCCCCCACTTAGCTTCTTGCCAAAACCAGATCGTTTCCTCTTGACATCATAAGGTCTCCCACTAGATTGTTCTCTTTCTCGTTTCAACTTTGTAAACTCCACTTCTTTATTTTCACGCACATCTTCTGGAAAATAGTTTTCCAAAAATGTATCACGAAAAAGATTCCAAGTGACTTCAATACCTTCTCTTTCAAATCTCCGCACAGTATTACTCCACCAATCGTCAGCTCCTTTCGTCAGCATGTGAGTACCCAACTGCACCTTCTGTACATCCGTACAAATCATGATTTGAAAAATCTTTTCTATTTCTCTCATCCATGCATGTGCTTTGTCCGGTCAATACTTTCCTTCAAAAGTCGGCGGATTGCACCTTAGGAAGTCTCCAAAAGCACATAACTCATCCTTCCCTCCATAACCGGCATTCTCTTGCGGCACTTGTCCAATTGCACCAGTCCACCTCATCACCGCCTCAACATTAATGTCAACATTCCTTCTTGCAGCCATTGTCCTAAGACATCCAACGACCGACAAACAAACAGTATCGATCGTGTCAGATACACAAATCCAATACAAAAGGGATAGGAAAACATAAATGACCTGGCCAACTGACCGACTATGCTCTGATACCACTAATGTAACACCCCTTTTCTAACCCCAAATATATCATACAATCAAACAGAGTAAGCATGCATAAAGGAAAAAGGGCGCCACATGTTGATTTTCACCAAAAAAAAATCCCAAAATAACATACATACAACATCCATAATACGCAAAGATCATATTGTAACACAATTGTAACCTCATGTTCTCATACATTATGCATAAAAGCTTGCGGAAAACAATTCAAATTGCTATTAAAGATTTCAATGAATATATCCCATACTATATTCATCTACCAAATTCAAATAACATCAATATCTTTGTTACTTGAACATTACAATTCTAGGCTACAACGGCCTTTAATCAACATATCCAAAAGTTATCACATACATCCAATATTCAATAAAACATAGAAAATAGCAATATTCAAACATGAACATAAGTCTAAGAAAACCCCCAAGTGTTACATGATCAGAGCATATGACTCTCTACCTAATCAAAACGAAACCTCGGAGTTCTTCGGCTAAGCCACAAATCAAGCAACTACTCTTCTGAACCTGCACGTTACCAACCAAGGGTAACATTCAAACAGAAGGGTGAGAATTCAAATTCTAAATAGAAAATATAATAATGGGAAATGTAAAATACAATAAGAATACATTTCAAGAACTCATCTCTCTTCCCATAAACATGCATCATATGCAATTAATCAAGATTCACATGTTGATGTCATACAACATAGCTCACTCAATTCTAAGTGATCAAACATGATTCACATATCCACACATATATATACATATATCATTAATACATATAAATTCACATCTATATCACATGTGTTCCAAATCACATATATCACATTCATAACACAACAATAATTCATATCAAATGAATCACCAAATCCACATATATGCATATCCATCTACATCATTCCACACAATTCATATCACATAAATCACACCAACAATAACATTTCACACTGACACGTGCGACTCGAGTGTGACTCAATGCGATATGCATGTGGATCCCTCCGTTATCATTTTCGGTCATGCCGATTGCCACTCTCTACGGACAAGATAACCACCTCAAAGCCCCATACTCGTTAAGCTTTCAAACCCCATACTCGTTAGGTTTGGGACAAGTAAATAACCTTCGCGAGATTACCCAACATTGCCACTTTCAAAGACTCATGCTTGTGTACGTGTGCAACAAAACAAGACTCATGCATTTAAGACGATCTCTCTATCTCTTAAACTACACAATCACATCTTTACAGCTTTGCACAACATTACACAACATGACTTCTCTTCCAAACAATGCATCAACTAACACACAACAATCAATCACATGTATTCAAGTATAGCATTATCATTTATTCAATCCACATCTCGATACATACACCTTTAAATGATCATTATCAACAAGATACATTCAAATAGTACATATAAATGTATATTTATATTCATTCCAACATATCATGGATATCACATCACTTAACACATATATGAATATTAACCACAAGTCTTAATTCATAATACACACATAAGTAATCACATGTTATCCATATACTAACATCCAATTTAAACTATTCCACATCAACTAGCATTTAGAATTCAATCACATAATTCACGGTTATCATATCACATAATACATCCATGAACATTGATCATGCACAATTCATCCATAACATACACATATAGGTAAATGTTATTATCAATTATCATCATAATTAATAAAACAAGTTTCAATCCATTATATTCTATCATATAGGAAATCTCATTAGCTTCCTAACGCTTCGAACGGCTCATAAAACGGAGTTACGGATCAAAAGTTATGACATTTTAAAGTTTGGAAAATTCTGCCTACAGCAGGGTCCGCTCAGCGGCCATCTAGCGGGCTTAACAGTAACTTTCAGTCTTCGCAGCTCCGCTTAGCGGCCAGAGTCCCTGCTTAGCGGCCGTGCGATTATGTAGAAAAACTCAGCAACATACAGAACTGCGAAATCACACACCCACCACTCCAAATCACTTCCAAACATCAATAAACATCAAATACAACCAGTATTCATCATTATTGAACAACATATATCATCAAAATCATGTTTAATCATGTAAATCCATAGAAATAGCATAGAAATTAGGGTTCATACATTTCTCATGAAATAGAAAAGAATGAAGAGATTCACACAACACAAACATTACCCAATCATAGATTCTACAAGAACTTGTATTCAAACCCTTACCTCTAACTCTTAAATCCACCCTCTTCAAGAAATCTACAATTCCTCTTCTCTTGTTCTTTCTCCTCTCTTCTCTTCTTTCTCTTCTTTTCCCCAAATTGTGTTATCTCTAAAATCCTAGTTTTCCTCTTCTTACTATCTTTCTCTTAATGGGCTTAGTTATGTTATTACCCACCCATCCAATTATTAATTAGGCCCAATACATAGTATATTACTAATAACCTAATTAAGCCATAAAACACAAATATGCCTATAATTAGATATTTCAATTAATTAGTAATACCACATAATAATTAAATAAACAAATAATTAATAAAACACAAATAAGCTAATAAATAAAATATCTAATAAAATCGGGCTGTTACAACTCTCCCCCACTTAAAAGATTTTCGTCCTCGAAAATTCTCTTCAAGCACTAACCCCAAGTACAAATCCTTCATTCAACCTTTAAGTATCTTCTCCTCTAATCTCAAATCACTCTGCAAATCTCTTAAAAATCCAAAAGAAAACCTCGGATTTTTATCCAAAACAATACTTGACGGAATACCATGCAAACACACAATCCTCTCGATGTACAACTTAGCAAGTCTTTCCATCAAATAATCCATCCTTATCAGAATAAAATGAACACATTTGTCTGTCTATCCATAATAATCCAAATCTCTTCACAAGTATTCGACGTTCTCGCAAACCTGAAACAAAATCCATAGAAATACGATTCCTCTTCCACTCGGGAATGGATAACTGTTGTACCAACTAAATGGTTTCTGACAAGTCCAACTCAAATACACAATTTCGCTATATCCCTCTTCATACTTTACCACTAAACATTTTCCTCAAATCTTGTTACCTTTTAGTAGCATTATGATGTATACTCAAACCATTACGATGTCCTTCATTCAAAATTCTCTTTCTCAAATCCATAACTTCCGTAATACAAACTCGATCATGACATCTCAGGACTCTAATCTCGTCAATCCGAAAGTGATTACCTTTACCTTGATTAATCAATGTCATAATGTCAACCAATCTCAAATCCAATTTCTGACCTTCTCTAATCTCATCAAGAATACCA
The DNA here is from genome assembly GCF_029867415.1 of Vicia villosa. Taxonomy (NCBI): domain Eukaryota; kingdom Viridiplantae; phylum Streptophyta; class Magnoliopsida; order Fabales; family Fabaceae; genus Vicia; species Vicia villosa. Next base: position 31,562,153 of record NC_081185.1, on the reverse strand, counting down.
CTCGTAAGCTCCAACATACCAAGCTTAACACGCGTAGTCGTCGCTTCACAAACCAAACTCAAATATCTAAATTGTTCCAACAATTCCAACTCTCGAATCATTAACATAGACATATGCAATGATTTCCTACTCAATGCATCGGCTACAACATTTGCTTTTTCAGGATGGTAGTTCAAACTAAAATCATAATCCTTCAAGAATTCCAACCATCTTTGTTGCCTCATATTCAACTCTCTTTGATCAAACAAATACTTCAAACTCTTGTGATCACTATACACATCAAATCTTGATCCAAACAAATAATGCCTCCAAAGTTTCAAAACAAACACAACGGCGGCCAACTCTAAATCATGCGTCGGATAATTCCTCTCATGAATTTTAAGTTGCCTTGAAGCATAAGCTACCACTTGCCCCTTTGCATCAAAACGCCTCCCAAACCCAACAATGAAGCATCACAATACACAACAAACGGTTCAAACGGATCCGGCAAAATCAAAATAGGAGCAGAAGTCAACCTTCTCTTAAGCTCTTGAAAGTTCGCTTCACATTGAGAAGTCCAAATGAAAGCTTGACCTTTTTTAGTCAACAGCGTCAACGACAAAGATAACTTAGAAAATCCCTCAAAGAACTTCCTATAATAACCAGTCAAACCGAGAAAACTTCTAATCTCAGAAACAGACTTAGGAGCTTCCTATTGAGATATAGCTTCAATCTTCGACGGGTCAAAAAAAATACCTCCACTAGAGATCACATGGCCAAGAAAACTCACTTCCTTTAACCAAAATTCTCACTTAGAAAGCTTAGCAAACAACCTCATCTCTTTCAACACCGACAACACAATTCTCAAATGCTCAGCATGATCATCGCCGCTCTTAGAATCAAAACATCCTCAAAACATTACCTCATTAGAACATTCCTTCTTCTTACTCGACAAAACAAGTGCAACTCTATGACCATACACTTAGACAAATGAACCTCTTCTTAACAACTCCTCAATTCGACTCTTCAACTTCTCCTTAGTCGCTTTACACAATACCAAGTTAGTAAGAGAAGTTTATCTCGTCCAATACGATCTCGTTTTCTATCAACAATAGATTAAGGGTGATCAAGTCCTCAATTTGTCAATAGATAGTCGAAAATCATAATGAAACATAAACCATCATTACTAAACCATAATAGTGTTCCTTCAGAACTCGCACTCGAAATTACTTAAAACACCAAGATCCAAAATTCCTCTTAAGATTACAATTACTTGCTTCAACTCCAAATAATTTATACCAAAATTCTTATCAACTTGCTCTAACGAAAAAAAACAAATCAGATCAATTCCCAAAATCTCTACCAAAGAAACTTAACGGACAATTCAAACACACATAAGAAGTAGAAACAAAACTCATAGCAGGCGTATCAATAACCATACTTCCACGCATCTCAGATAACACAAGATTCAACCTCTTAGCACGATCCAAAGAAATAAATGAATACATTGCAACACTATCAATAATAAAGCACGTACCTCATATTAGCTTATCCTTAGTAGTGGTCTTAGCACCAGACAACGCATGTACTTTTTCCTTCGCTTGTTCCTTCTTAGGTTTGTCACACTTGGTACTAATGTGACCTTTCTCTCCACAATTGCAGCAAGTCACCCTCGAATCCGCTCTATAATTAGCAACTATATGGCCTGGCCTGCTACACTTGAAACAAGTAGTAACATCTTTCTTACACTCAACAGCATGATGACCTTCAACACCACATCTGAAACACTTAAGTGGAGTAGGATTCCCTCCCCCACTTAGCTTCTTGCCAAAACCAGATCGTTTCCTCTTGACATCATAAGGTCTCCCACTAGATTGTTCTCTTTCTCGTTTCAACTTTGTAAACTCCACTTCTTTATTTTCACGCACATCTTCTGGAAAATAGTTTTCCAAAAATGTATCACGAAAAAGATTCCAAGTGACTTCAATACCTTCTCTTTCAAATCTCCGCACAGTATTACTCCACCAATCGTCAGCTCCTTTCGTCAGCATGTGAGTACCCAACTGCACCTTCTGTACATCCGTACAAATCATGATTTGAAAAATCTTTTCTATTTCTCTCATCCATGCATGTGCTTTGTCCGGTCAATACTTTCCTTCAAAAGTCGGCGGATTGCACCTTAGGAAGTCTCCAAAAGCACATAACTCATCCTTCCCTCCATAACCGGCATTCTCTTGCGGCACTTGTCCAATTGCACCAGTCCACCTCATCACCGCCTCAACATTAATGTCAACATTCCTTCCTGCAGCCATTGTCCTAAGACATCCAACGACCGACAAACAAACAGTATCGATCGTGTCAGATACACAAATCCAATACAAAAGGGATAGGAAAACATAAATGACCTGGCCAACTGACCGACTATGCTCTGATACCACTAATGTAACACCCCTTTTCTAACCCCAAATATATCATACAATCAAACAGAGTAAGCATGCATAAAGGAAAAAGGGCGCCACATGTTGATTTTCACCAAAAAAAAATCCCAAAATAACATACACACAACATCCATAATACGCAAAGATCATATTGTAACACAATTGTAACCTCATGTTCTCATACATTATGCATAAAAGCTTGCGGAAAACAATTCAAATTGCTATTAAAGATTTCAATGAATATATCCCATACTATATTCATCTACCAAATTCAAATAACATCAATATCTTTGTTACTTGAACATTACAATTCTAGGCTACAACGGCCTTTAATCAACATATCCAAAAGTTATCACATACATCCAATATTCAATAAAACATAGAAAATAGCAATATTCAAACATGAACATAAGTCTAAGAAAACCCCCAAGTGTTACATGATCAGAGCATATGACTCTCTACCTAATCAAAATGAAACCTCGGAGTTCTTCGGCTAAGCCACAAATCAAGCAACTACTCTTCTGAACCTGCACGTTACCAACCAAGGGTAACATTCAAACAGAAGGGTGAGAATTCAAATTCTAAATAGAAAATATAATAATGGGAAATGTAAAATACAATAAGAATACATTTCAAGAACTCATCTCTCTTCCCATAAACATGCATCATATGCAATTAATCAAGATTCACATGTTGATGTCATACAACATAGCTCACTCAATTCTAAGTGATCAAACATGATTCACATATCCACACATATATATACATATATCATTAATACATATAAATTCACATCTATATCACATGTGTTTCAAATCACATATATCACATTCATAACACAACAATAATTCATATCAAATGAATCACCAAATCCACATATATGCATATCCATCTACATCATTCCACACAATTCATATCACATAAATCACACCAACAATAACATTTCACACTGACACGTGCGACTCGAGTGTGACTCAATGCGATATGCATGTGGATCCCTCCGTTATCATTTTCGGTCATGCCGATTGCCACTCTCTACGGACAAGATAACCACCTCAAAGCCCCATACTCGTTAAGCTTTCAAACCCCATACTCGTTAGGTTTGGGACAAGTAAATAACCTTCGCGAGATTACCCAACATTGCCACTTTCAAAGACTCATGCTTGTGTACGTGTGCAACAAAACAAGACTCATGCATTTAAGACGATCTCTCTATCTCTTAAACTACACAATCACATCTTTACAACTTTGCACAACATTACACAACATGACTTCTCTTCCAAACAATGCATCAACTAACACACAACAATCAATCACATGTATTCAAGTATAGCATTATCATTTATTCAATCCACATCTCGATACATACACCTTTAAATGATCATTATCAACAAGATACATTCAAATAGTACATATAAATGTATATTTATATTCATTCCAACATATCATGGATATCACATCACTTAACACATATATGAATAGTAATCACAAGTCTTAATTCATAATACACACATAAGTAATCACATGTTATCCATATATTAACATCCAATTTAAACTATTCCACATCAACTTGCATTTAGAATTCAATCACATAACTCACGGTTATCATATCACATAATACATCCATGAACATTGATCATGCACAATTCATCCATAACATACACATATAGGTAAATGTTATTATCAATTATCATCATAATTAATAAAACAAGTGCCAATCCATTATATTCTATCATATAGAAAATCTCATTAGCTTCCTAACGCTTCGAACGGCGCATAAAACGGAGTTACGGATCAAAAGTTATGACATTTTAAAGTTTGGAAAATTCTGCCTACAGCAGGGTCCGCTCAGCGGCCATCTAGCGGGCTTAACAGTAACTTTCAGTCTCCGCAGCTCCGCTTAGCGGCCAGAGTCCCCGCTTAGCGGCTGTGCGATTATGCATAAAAACTCAACAACATACAGAACTGCGAAATCACACCCACCACTCCAAATCACTTCCAAACATCAATAAACATCAAATACAACCAGTATTCATCATTATTGAACAACATATATCATCAAAATCATGTTTAATCATGTAAATCGATAGAAATAGCATAGAAATTAGGGTTCATACATTTCTCATGAAATAGCAAAGAATGAAGAGAATCACACAACACGAACATTACCCAATCATAGATTCTACAAGAACTTGTATTCAAACCCTTACCTCTAACTCTTAAATCCACCCTCTTCAAGAAATCTACAATTCGTCTTCTCTTGTTCTTTCTTCTCTCTTCTCTTCTTTCTCTTCTTTTCCCCAAATTGTGTTATCTCTAAAATCCTAGTTTTCCTCTTCTTACTATCTTTCTCTTAATGGGCTTAGTTATGTTATTACCCACCCATCCAATTATTAATTAGGCCCAATACATAGTATATTACTAATAACCTAATTAAGCCATAAAACACAAATATGCCTATAATTAGATATTTTAATTAATTAGTAATACCACATAATAATTAAATAAACAAATAATTAATAAAACACAAATAAGCTAATAAATAAAATATCTAATAAAATCGGGCTGTTACATGACACGGGCATCCGTGTCATGGCACACGGCCGTGTCACAACCCCTGAAGAAGAGAAGTTGGAAAAAGTGATTTTAGGGAAACCAGAGGTGTGACACGGGAACCCGTGTCATGGGACACGGCCGTGTCACAGGCCCTGGAGAAGTTCAATTTAAAAAACCCAGATTTTGAAGAAGCATAGTCCTGACACGGGCACACGTGTTGTGTGACACGGCCGTGTCAGGCAGGAGCGCAGATTTTTTTTCCCAATTTCGTTTTCCCCATGGTGGGCCCCATTTATTTTAAAATTTTATCTCTTAAACCACCCAATTACACATCAGATTTTCTTCTCTTTCTCCATTATTATTCACCTTTCTCTTCCACTTTTCTTTCATCTTCTCCATCTCCAACCCTAGCCTCCATTAAACCCTCTCACAAAACCTCCAAGTTCATCACCAAATCTTCACCAAATCGCAACCCGTCTTCACAAAAGTTCATCCCCTCATCTTCCTAAGCACTATTCTCTAATTTATTTCTACTTTCACCGTCGATTTTCGTTTGTGAATTTTTTGTTATAGGTTGCAAATATGCCTCCAAGAAAAGATGCACCAAGAAGGGAAAATGTTGGGACATCTAGACCCACTCAACATGCAAGGAGAGAAGGAAACAACCATGGAATTACTTTCCGGTTAGATGCTCAAAGAGAGAGGTACAATGTTCACCTCCGTAGAAAGATTTTACCGACAAGGTATGTTTGTGATGTTACTACTGATTGTTTAGGAATAACAACAGAGATACATCGTATGTTTCACGCATTAGGTTTGTTAAGATTTATTCAGTTTGAGGCTCCCACTTTTGAGCGATTAACTTATGAATTTTTAAGTACTTTTGAGTTCGAGATGAAGCTGAGAACGAACAGGGTGGAACCTGAACATTACGGGACATTAAAATTCCGTATGTTCGACATTGACCATGAATTAAGTTTGGAAGATTTTGGAGAGGCCTTGAGGATACCAAGTTCGGGTGCGGGTAGGGCACCAAACTCTTTTAACCCTTAAACGTTTTGGATAGCTATCACAGGTAGAGAGTTCTATTGTCCTAAAGGGGCAAAAGCAACAAGTATCCAAAACCCTTACTTCCGCTATTCCCAGAAGGATTTAGCTTATACCCTCTTTGGTAGAGGAGACAGCCCCAGAGTGGCATCCATTCGGGAGTTGTATTTTTTATACTGTATGGCTGAGCAAAAACCGCTTAATGCGGCCGCTTTCATAGCAGATCATCTGAAAAAGGTCAGTCGAGCAAAATCAGGGGATATTTCTGTTGGGGGTATTGTTACTGCCTTGGCTGATGGTTTGGCGTATGGTGTAGAGATGCGGAATCTTCAAGAGATAAATCCGCGTATTTTAAAAATTGATATGGTTGCTTTGATTAAACAGGGAATGATCTCTGTGCAACCCCAAACCTATTCTTTGATGATTCATGGGGCTCACATTTTGGAATTGCCTAATCCTAACCGTGTTTCCATTTATGATAGAGCTAACTGGTTATATACAAGCACCACCCTGAATGGGGATGGTGACGTGGATCTTAAGTTTTTGGATGCAGGTGGTGAAGATGATGACCAAGAGCAGCACGAGGAACCTGAGCAAACAGGTCCACCTCCAAGCGCCTTTGATGAGGGCACCTCTCGAATGCCGCAGGACCAATGGGGGTGGATGCATACCGAGATTGAGTACCTGAGGGCGGAACAAACCCGCCAAGGCAAGGAGCTATTAAGGCAAGGGCTAGAGCAAACCCGCCAAGGAGAGGAGCAGACCCGACAAGGGGCTGCTATTTATAACATTCAGGAAATGATGCAACGCATGATGTTGCAATTTCCATATCCTCAACCTCCGCCTCAGTGAGCACTGTAAGTCTCCCTTATGCTTGCTTATCCATTGAGGACAATGTTAAGTCCAAGTGTGGGGGAGGTTCTTTCATTTTAAGTTATTTCATGTTATTTCTGTTTTTGTTATTTGCTTGTTTTATGTTTGTTTTGAGTATTTTGTGCACCAGGATGAGTGTAACTCCAGAGAAAAGGATCATGAGAATGAAGGTGAAAAAGGGGAAAGACGCACCTTAAATTGGCTTCTGGGGCACCTGTGAAAGTTGGCACAACTGAAGAAAAATGCTAGACGCAACTTGATGGTGCCAAGTGAAGGAGTTTAGAGCAACCCGAACCGGACACGAAGTTGTACAAAATGGAGACCATTGTTGAACCTATGAGCAATACCAAACCTGTGAGGATATATAAAGCCAAACACTTCATTTCATCATGAGAGAGCATCGGGTATGACAATATCACTCTAATTTTGCATTTGTTCTTCATATAGTACACACATCGATCACACACACTAAGGCATTTATTTTTTTCTTTAACCCTGAGCCTTTCTCACCCAACCTTGTTGTTTATTATCCCTCGTTAACTTATCTTTACCCATCATCCATGTTGTTCTTTTAAAATAAAAATATATATATTTCACATCCCCTCTTGTTTCTGCTACATTTGGTGTTAACTATAAGTCCGAGTCCGATAGCAAAAGTTAAGTTTGGGGTAACCGGGTCCAGAAGCAAAAGAAGGAGGCAAGTGTGAAAAAAAAAAGAGAGAACACATGCAAGAAAGAAAATGTTTGAGCAAAAGAAAAAAGAAAAAAAAAGAGAAAATTGATTTTGGTTTACACACTTGCCATCATGTAAAGAGTTCTAAGAGTCCGGAAAGCAGAAAAATCGCTAAACACTCCAAATACGATGTATTGTGCGAAAAGATATCGAACAGATTAGTTGATACCAAACCATAAACCCTCGTACCCACTTTCTTTGTTTATCATACCTAACCTAAGCCCCGTTACAACCCGTAAGTCCTTAAAAAGTGTGTGTTATTGATTATGTGGAATTGTGTTAGAATGTGTACAAAACAAAAGAGTAGATATGTATGCCTTGATGAGCGAGTGAAACACTTAACCCAGAGAGAAGTTATGAGAGTGTGATTGAGCTTGCAGGTAAAAGAATGAGTCAACATTGAAGTACAACGGAAAACTTCGGAGAGGGGAATCGAAAACTTTGACACGAAAGTATATATCAAGTGTGGAAGCATCAGTTGTGTTATGGAGCATAAGATAAATTCATGGGTGTCCTCTTATTTTCTCGTCCATCACTTGAGGACAAGTAATGAGCTAAGTTTGGGGTTATGATCGGCCACCAATTTAACCTCGTTTTTATGTTCGGATCAATGGAAAAGCACTTCATTCGGTGGTAGTTTAAGTCGTTTTAGTCTAGTTCTTTTTAGTTTTGCTAATTTTTATATTTGAGTTTGGTGTGTTTTCTTTTCTAGTTTTTGTTGGTTTTCTATTGCTTTTGATCTTGTATTGGTAGAGTTTATGTTTTGCAGGAACAGGGCACAATTCGAGTCAAGAAAAAGTAGCTTTTGGTGAGACAGAGTTGTGACACGGCCACCCGTGTCACACTTGCTGAAGGATAATGTTTCAAAATGCTAAGGGCCAATAAGTCAGAGGTCTGACACGGCCACCCGTGTCCCATGACACGACCGTGTCAGACGTGCGCGCAGAAAAAGTTTTGTTTTCAACTCTTGGAATCAGTCACTTAAGGAAGGTCATTATGGACTTTTTGGAGGAGAATAATTGCTGAGAGATATTTAGTCACTGTTTGGAAAGAAAAAAAATCACTTTTGGACGGTCGGAGAACGTGAAAAGAGGATTGGAAGCACTAGGGTTTGAAGCGAAGAAATCTTCAAGAGCATCCGCGATTGAAGATCAGTTCCTATTCATCTTATTGTAATGTCTTCATCCTTAATTTCTCTTATCTTGACAATTGCCATGAGTAGCTAAACTATTTACTTGTTAGGATGATGTCCCTGGATCATGTGATGTAATGAATAATATTTACCGTTGTTTTCGGATTATCTTTATGAAATTCAGTTTATGATTAAAAGTTCTTATTGCTTCATTATATTGGAAAATATATGTGTTGATTTACGGTTGGGGTTTGGTCGGACAAACCACCTCAATGCTTTTTTAATCATAACGCTATAATTGAGAATCACTTAGGAATAAGGGTTTGATGTGTAGCGATCAATTTATCCGGGCTATGTCTTATAGAATCTTGATATAAAATTATCTTGTTAAGGAATTGAAAGAGGGTTTTGATCTCAAGAAGTTTTTCACTAAGGAGTTAGGAAAAATCAATGTTCGGCGTTGATAGTTGAGAATTTCTAAAGGTAATCTGTTAATTGGTAATTATTTCATTACAGAGCAATTCATACATCTATCCTAACTAGTCTCGTACATTTTCATTAGTCAAAACATTTAAGTTTTTTATTTTACTTAAGCTGTTATTTCAATTAAACAACCAAATTCAAACACCCCAATGACTTTTTATTCAATTGCACTATTCTGAAACATATAATTCCTACGCAGTCTGCGAGTTCGATACTTGGGAAAATTTATTCACTTATTACTACATCGGTAAAAATAGTACACTTGCTATTTTACCGGTCAGGCACTCAAAGAAAATGTGTGACACGCTCTCTGCTATTCCACACCCAAATGGACAGTACCCTTTAGATTCCACCATGATACATATCTTGATTAAATTATCTCTCGTCGGGATTTTGTTTTGCCACACCCTCCATACTAACACCGACACTTTTAGAGGAACAATTCTGCTCCACACAGCCGCCAGACCCTGGTCTTTGATATTCTGCAAGTGTGATCCTTCCAAAATCTCTGCATAAGCTTCCTTCACATAATACGTCTTTTTGGCCCATGTCCACCAATCGACCACATTTTCCTTCAATTTTAGCCCTCGATTATTTCCTACAATTTCCTCCTTTAATCTACGGTTGTCCTCATTTAAGATAGACGTCCATCTATCAATCCACACATACTCCTCTCCCTCCTTCCTAAACGACTCTCTAACTGTGAGTTCTTTGTCTAGAGCTAACCCATACAACTCCGGATATACTTTCTTCAAACTTCTCCCTTCAACCCAAGGATCTCCCCAAAACCTTGTATGCGCTCCATCTCCAATTTCTCTAGCTACATTTTCCTCAAACCACTGACCTTTGAAACCGCCTTCCCCAATATCAATGGATTGAAGGTCTCTCCACCATAACGACTTAAGTCTCTCTAACTGTGATTTTGTTTTTATTTAAAAAAAGATCTTTCTTTTAAAATTAATAAAGTCTTTTGGTAAAAAATAATTTTGGATTTCTAATTTATATTTTTATTACATTTTAAAAACAAAAGCGTGCGTACCACACCCGTACCCCTGCTGACTCACAGTCTAAATTAGGTATTTTCTATTTTATTACATTTTGAAAACAAAAGTGTGCGTACCACACCAGTACCGTGTGAGTGCACACGCACCAGTATCGTGTCAACACACGGGTATTCATACCAATATCCATGCGAACGCTCGAGTTTTAACATGTTTTTATATTTTAAACCATAGTCCAAATTTTCTATTTTATTACATTTTGAAAACAAAAGTGTGCGTACCACACCAGTACCGTGTGAATGCACACACACCAGTATCATGTCAACACACGGGTATTCATACCAATATCCGTGCGAACGCTCGAGTTTTAACATGTTTTTATATTTTAAACCATAGTCCAAATTTTAATAAATACAACATTAAACTAAATTCTTTTATATCATTATCTTTTTGAACTTTTATGTAAAATTATGTTTATACTGATTTTCAACTAATTTTAATTTTGGATTTTTATTTGTCTTATTTATTAAACTTTATAAATCTTTTTATTATTACAACTCTATCAATCCTAAAAAAAAAATTCTATGTTAACTTATAAATTATGTGTTTAATAATTTTTCTTAACAATTGAAATTTTTAAAAACTTATACAATTACCTTGCAATCATATTTTCTTTTTTTCGATAATATTTTGATATTTTCTATTTTGTTTGAATTCTCATGACAAACTGGTGACATATTCGCGCTCCATACCAGAACGCGTGCGGACGCACTTGTTTTCCACTAGTTAAACATATAGCTAATCCTTTGATATTTTGATTTGTACTTTATTATTTGAAAATTTTGAAATGTATAAAAAAATTTAAAATTGTTTTATTTTATCATTTGTAATATAATTTGATATTGGAAGAAAATACTTTTATTAAAATATTGATTCCTCTGTATGGGTGGTGATAGAGCGGGGATACCTGAACTCATTTGTAACGGATTTGTATTTTAATTATTCATCCCCATTGAAGATCGAGGCGGGTATTGGGAATTGTTCAGACATTACTACAAAAAATATTTTTCGTAACATCACTGAATTTTACTTCACCACAGCCGGAGGATCCACCGTGGTAGAATCTAGGCGCTTTTTTATTTTCATTTTTATGTCCACTTTTCACCACGATTGAAACTTCTAACCGTGGTGAAAAGTGCGTCTGGTGTCGATGGCCCCATTCTCCAATAGATGTTTTGGACCCAGTTGGTTTAGGGCCATCTTCCCTGGCAGCACCCCAACAACTCGTGCTCATTTGAATTCCATTTGGGAAGCTTTTTCTAACTCCAACCTTGTTATAATACCGAATATAATTGACTGGTAAATGTTACGGTTTTACAGGCTATCAGCCTAATTTAGTGTCTCGACAATTTGGCCCAAGCCAAATGCTGCCAAAAATTCTCTATGCTCATGAGACTAACATTTGCTGGTCTGGAAGACCCTTCAGCTCAAGAAACCATGTCGACTGTTTGAAATTCCACAATAGACAATTCTTAGAACTTCCTACCTTTACTTTTCAAACCTCATATCTGACAACTAGAGAATTTGAAGAATGGTGGAATGCATATTATCAACTATTTGATGCCTCTTCCTTCAGTGACAAATTAAAGATTGCTTTCAAGAAATTGGAGGATCGATTGAATATGAGTAAGTTCTTTTCCAAATTCGACTTTTCTTTTATGCACAGAACCAAACTAACTAATTTTTAGATCTTTCAGGTAACGATCCTGCCGACGAAGTCGAAGGACCCACTGTCGCTACCGCGAAAATTAACAGAGTCGCCACTAACATATTTATCCTGAAAAGGAAGGGAATGCCAGCAAACCACGAAACAAAACAACGGTCTCACGACCAGAGAAAAAGGGTAAGGGAGTCGGTTACGCGAGGGGAAGGTATTAGCACCCCACGCGCCCATCGTACTCGATGGTATCCACGCCTGTCTAAATCTATGGGTGTGTAACAAACCTACGCTAATCTGGACTAAAATGAATGCAGAATGTAGGGAAAATAAAGGATTGTGCTCGCACGGGTCCTACCCCGCTGCCTACGTATCTGTTTTGCAGAATCAGAGCTACCGTAGCTCGGCTAACTAGTTTCTGTTTGTTTTGTGTTTTTTAGGTGAACGAGTTACATTCACACTCCGCTGCTCGACCTTTGGAGACTTATGCTTGGGAATGGAGCGGAAATAACAAGTTCTTAAGAAAAGAAAATCAAAGAGTGTGGCTTGTGTTTTAAAGAATGCATGAGGAAGACCTAAGCTAAGGGGGAAAGCTTGCTACCTAATGTTGTCATACAAAGGGTACAAGTCTAAACTAGTCTATCAACCTACGAGGGAGAGGGAAAGGGAAAGCAAACAAGTATATCACACAAACGAGCTTCGCTCGTAAAGCAAACAAACCAACGGTACTGACCGAGTGGTAGAAAAGCGGTCCCGCCATAGCCAAGGGGAGCAACTCAACCCAAGTCAACCAAGCATTAGACCTCGCGAAAATGATCGGGCCATAGACAAGAGGAGCGAGTCCCTCTCAGCAACCAAGCCGTCACGGATCGTAAAGGAAAACGGTGCGTGCGTACACCGAGCATCAACGTCGAGCGACGCGAACTATAGGAAAGGCGGGGGTCCGGCTACATGAACCCTTTTCCTGACATACTCGATAACAAGATCTTGTGCATGTTCAGAAGCGAGCAACGCGTAGCGTGCGCATATCGAACGGACTCGATGAGACTAGGCGGGGGTTGATTGCTAACCCTTTCCGCGTGTCTTCCATGAGGACTTAACAGAGTGCCATATAGGACTTATTACACCGTGACTCCCTGCCGCAAAGCACAAATATAAACACACCAACAAAAACAGAGCCTCTTTCGAGGGCTTGGCCAGATGCATGTCTAGGTCCTACTTCTCATGTTAAAGGATGATGCGAGAAAGCGATAAAGTGCGAGAAAAATAAAATGAAACGGGATCTATACCAAACGGATGATGATCCGTAAACTATGGCAACGAGAGAAAGCAAACTAAGAATCCCGCGAGCGAGCTAGCAAAGCAAAAGCAAATGGTCAGCACACCGATTAGCCATGAAAGCACACAAAGGTCGACATGCGCGTCGAGCATAATCACAATACACCTGCAAGAGGAACAAGCAAACCAAACAAGCAGATATAAAGTAATAGGAACGTGTCTCCAAGATGAGAACACGAAGCGGGTGAATGAAATCGTGTCCCGTAAGGAAAGCGGAACACTCAAGTGATAAGTGTCGATCGGTGACTATCCAAATGCCTTGCACAGTAGCACACAAGTTAGAGATATCAAACATCGCAATCGGAATTGCGTTGGTGCTTTACACCAAAAAAGAATAACGAAATGAGAAATTTGACATTAAACATAAATCGAGCGAAAGTAAGATAACAACCAGAAATATCACTCAAATGTTAGTCAAATATGTACACAAGTATTATGGAAACCAAAGCAAGTATTTACAAGTCAAAAGGTACACCGAAACGGTAAAATCGGCTAAAAACGATAAAAAACTAAACTTGTCGGAATTAAACCAAAACTTTATGGTAAGCAAGAAACGTGCCAAAGAACTCAAATATGCGGTCGGAATTTATTAAATCGGCTCGGAAGCACGATTTCCGAAACGGGACAGTAGCGAAAACGATGAAAAAAGTCGTCCAAAACCAAAAATAAACCTCACCATCAGCTCCGGAAGCATTATTCTACTCAAGAAACATTATTCACATTCGCAAAAATTCAACACGGTTCAAGAGTTATGACATTTTGAAGTAAAGCCGACACACTGCGCGCGTTATAGAAAAAATGGGGAAAAAGCCACAAGCAAAGCATAGCATAAATTTCCAGCAAGTAAGAGCAACAATTAACATGCAAACAAACTTTATTATCACCTTGAATCAACACTAAACAAATACACCAAAACTCTAGGCCAAAATCTCTTTAGTTTCTATGTTTTTCAAGAGTTAAAAGTAGTGAACATAACAACAAATGCTAAGTTTAAAATACTGCACTAAAAATGTTGCTAAAACAGTCCCGTAATGCATAGAAAACGCACACAAACACCAAGAAATGACTCGTGGAAATTGACACATCAAATTATATTATTGGCTAGAGCAAAGATAACATAGAATCATGATTTTCAAGAGTGTAACCACTACAATTTTTCACATTAAACTCATTTGTGCACCAAGTATATTCAACTTCAATCATTATGATCAAGCACAACAACAACAACAAGAATCAACCTCAAAAATTCAGCATCATGCTCATGGTTATAACCTCTCATGTCAACACCAATTATCATGCTTATGTTGAAATTCACATTCTATAATTGAACCAAACAAGTCCTACTTCTAAAATTCATCCACATGCACCTTAATTCACAACAACTCAATATTATCAAATCATCACAACTCGCATAATCAAATTATCAAACACTTTGTGTGCATATACTTAATTCATAGAGCATTATCAATATATCATCAACAACTATTCACCGGTAAATCTCGAATTCAATCAAATAATCAAGATCAACACAAATCATTCAATCAACAAACAATTATCATCATCAATTATCATAGATCCATCATTCGCAATCAAAAATCATCATGATCAATATCGAATTAAGCAACAAAATCAATGATCTAGCAAGGTTTGTAGTGAATTTACCGGATCAAGCGACGAGAATGAGATTGGATGAACATGAACGCGAACACGACGCGAACACGAACGAGATCCAAGAGATGAGAGAGAGAGAGAGGCACATGCGAATATAGGAGACGAAAGGATGCGAACTCGAGATCCTTGGAGAGGGAGAGAGACGTGCGACACTACAATCGAAGGAGAAGATCTTGATTTGTGCTTTGATCATCATTTGTTCTTGAGATTGGATCTTGAATTGATGAAGATTTATGAAGTTTTTGTGAGTTTTTGTGGTTTTGATCCAAGAAAATTGAGAGAGAATTGAGAGAAAGTGTTTTTGATATTTTGGATGAAGTTGAAGTTATGAGAGAATGTGAAGAAAAATGACTTATATAGTGAAGGTAGCGAAATGCCCAAAACGCCCTTAATTATCTCTTTTTTGCTCGTTTTTGAGGAAACGCGAATCGGTGCGAGGTTTGCGAGCGGGACCGATGTCAAATCGAAGATGACTAAAATTGTGGATCATAGCCGTGAGAATCGTCTCAATCGGATAAGCGGCGAAGAAATTACGCGCGTTTGAATGACGAGAAACGCCGATTCATCTGGCGCGACTATGCAGAATTTTGTGCATACCGCTCAAAGAACTTGATAAAACTCCAACTTCGGCTCAATATCTGAACAAGCATGTGTGACGAAGAATTGATGATGGAACAACTACACGCTTAACGAATGAAATGCGAATGATGCATGATTCGGACGCTGCTTTGGGAAACAGCGGAGGAGCAATGAATTGCGGAAGCAGTCCTGGAGAGAGCATAGAACTCTGCGGGAAGGACAAGATAAGTGACCAAGAGTCACAAACTGCGAGCTGGCAAAGATGGATCAGAAATCTGCTGGAGATGATCAAATCTAGACACGAGCTCTGGCTGGGGAATAAACCCTACTTGGGGATATGAACATCCCAATTAACTGCTTGGGGAATACCCTAGCCATTTCACTGGAGAAGCAAATTCTCGGCACTCTGGGGATGTGGAGATAAGGCAAGTCATGGAGACAACTCTGATGGGGAGTGACCAACTTGCTTGTGTAGGACACATTCCGCTGGGGAAATCCTTGAAGAGAACAGATCCTGCTGAGGATGCATGTGAATCTCCACTGAGGAAAGATTCAGTGGGGAAGATGAATACTTCTGCATAACGATCCACTGAGGAGATGAGATATCCGCTGGGGATAAGGAACTTAGCATAAGAACTTTTTGTCAAGATAAACCCACTGGGGAATAAGATGACTCTCCTGGGGAAAACAGGTCAATTTGTTGGAGAGAAAAACACTCTACTGGGGAAAACGAGGAACTCGGGCAAGGAACCTCATTAAGAGCTTGTTGGGGAATCAAATATCATTCAATCCTGATTCAACTGAGAAAGAAGGCATTCCACCGGGGAATAAGACTTTTGAAGAACAGAAATTGCATTGAGATGCGCTTTGTTGAGGAGATGAGAATCTTGGAACAAGGAAAACTTCATCTGGATTCACTTAGTTGGGGAATGAGGATCTCTCATTTGGCTAGATCCGCCAACGCGCTGACAGGGTGTGCTCAAAATATGTACCTGCGAGATAAGCAGATGATAATGCCCCAGGATATAGCATGACATCTTTCACAGGATCTCCTCACATGGCAGAGAACGATAATGCTCACCCATAATGGGAAAATGCAAGAGCAAACAAAATGTTATACATCTGAGCTTGAAACTTTCCAAACAAGCAATAGATTCACGAATTGGCAAGCAAGCAGTGATTAGAACACCAAATAAGTATTGGCCGGAGCATCAAACATGCACTGTCCAAGAGAATGCCACTAGGATGTGGGCTTAAGGGGTCAAGCAAGTGTTGACTTTCAAGGGACCAAACAGGCATTGGCTATCATAGTGTTTCCGCATATTCATATTGATTGCAAATATGCTAACAAGTAATGGGCTTACAGACACGTTGGGGTGTATATGACAATCATCCGCAATTATTGGAAATTCACGACACGAGGGTCGCAAACTCACGACTCGAGGGTCGGAAAGGAGATATACTCACGACTCGAGGGTCGGAAAGGAGATAAACTCACGACACGAGGATCGGAAAGGAGATAAACTCACGACACGAGGGTCGGAAAGAAGATAGACTCACGACACGAGGGTCGGAAACTCACGACACGAGGGTCGGAAAGGAGATAAACTCACGACACGAGGGTCGGAAAGGAATCAAACTCACGACTCGAGGGTTGAAAAGGAATCAAACTCACGACTTGAGGGTCAGAAAGGAATCAAACTCACGACTCGAGGGTCGGAAAGGAGATAAACTCACGACTCGAGGGTCGGAAAGGAGATAAACTCACGACTCGAGGGTCGGAAAGGAGATAAACTCACGACTCGAGGGTCGGAAAGGAGATAAACTCACGACTCGAGGGTCGGAAAGGAGATAAACTCACGACACGAGGGTCGAAAAGGAGATAAACTCACGACTCGAGGGTCGGAAAGGAGATAAAGTCACGACACGATGGTCGGAAAGGAGATAAACTCACGACTCGAGGGTCGGAAAGGAGATAAACTCAAGACTCGAGGGTCGGAAACTCACGACTCGAGGGTCGGAAAGCAAAAGACTCACAACATAAGGGTTGGAAACTCACGACTCGAGGGTCGGAAAGCAAAGGACTCACAACACAAGGGTTGGAAACTCACGACTCGAGGGTCGGAGAGCAAAAGACTCACAACACGAGGGTTGGAAACTCACAACTTAAGGGTCGGAAAGCAAAAGACTCACAGCACGAGGGTTGGAAACTCACGACTCGAGGGTCGGAAAGCAAAGGACTCACAACACGAGGGTTGGAAACTCACAACTCAAAGGTCGGAAATGAAGAAAAGGAATTCGATGTCCATATCACAAGACTCTGGTTAAGGGATACCAATAAGCAACGGTTGCAACCTCTGGAAGAGATTTGAAAATCACATTGAAATGCAAAGAGATGCCACTAAAGATTAGACTTTCAGCTTCAGACCATTGAGGATGACGACCCTGATGGTTCTCAAGTTCATAAGTTGTTTAGCTCACACCTGAACTTTAAACTGAACACCTTCTGATGATAATAAAATGCCAATGCATAGTGTCTTGCCCCCTCCTGTAGGGACTTTAAAGAAAATCGTCTCGTAAGGACTTCCTGAGATTCGTGCTATCATAGAAAACTTTCCCCAGTATCATGACTTTTGGAACCATGATGCTTGGGTGAATGCCCCTGATTGCTTAGCACTTTGAGAGATTCTTCGAATCTTGACCTGATTGCCTCAGATTGATTGAAAACTTGCTTGTTAGAGTAATCAAACGCTTTGTGCCCCCTGAGGGTGATTAGACTTTGAAGAGATTAGTCTTGTAAGGACTTCCTGAGATTTGTGCTATCATAGCCAACTTTCCCCAGTATCATGAATTTTGAAACCGTGCCCCTGCATGGCCTATGTTGGAGGTAGCTTCAACTACGCTTGGGTGAATGCCCCTGATTGCTCAACACTTTGAGAGATTCTTCGAATCTTGACCTGATTGCCTTAGATTGATTGAAAACTTACTCGATAGAGTATTCAAACGCTTCTTGTGCCCCTGAGGGTGATCAGTCTTTGAAATATTGCTGCCTCTGCTCAACGGAGTTTTGAAGACAACTTGTCCTTCGGGAGGATAAAACTTTTCATCTGAAGTTCATGATGGAAACTTTCCTGATGTTAAGCACTTGTTCACATGCAAAGAATGTTTATTATGAGAAATATAATTCTAATGCAAAGAGTATGTTTGTCTTGAAGTTTAAAGAAACTTTATGAAAGGATGTCGTAACATCGATTTTTGTGAAAGAAAGATGGTGTGGTACCAACTAAAGCGTTTAGCGAATCTCCTAGGAGTCGGCTTACCATATTCTCGTGTATAGTCTGCTTTCGAATTAACCCTGCTTCAATTAGGACTTTTAAGGGTTGTAACGTGGCCGGGTTCATGGTTTTTTAGAAAAAAGATTTTTAGGCTCAAATTATTTGGTGCCCACCCCCTTCGTGATTTTTTCCAGTCATAAGTTCAGTTAACTTGACACGAGCATTCATCTTTCAAGAGGAATTGGAAATGATTGAGGAGTTAATGAGGCGTTCGGACACGGCAGTCACTTTACCTTTCATTTTGGTGTCTGAACCCACGACTTTGTTCTTTGTCGAGGATTCTTATTTTGTAATCCTTTTTCCGCTTTTGCTTTGTTTTTTTTGTTTCCCTAACTTTTGTCTGGACAAATTCTTTTGAATTTTGATATGGAAGTCCAGCGGGATGCCCTAACTTTTGCCTAAGTCACATGCTTTCAAGTTGTCGACTTAGAGGGCTTTTTCTTTTTTTTTTTCATTCTTTTTTTTCTTTTTTTTTTCTTTTCTTCTTTTTCCTTTTTTCTTCTTCATCTTTTTTTTGAACAAGTCGTGTGATCCTGAATCTCAGATTTGTTGGAAGTGATTGTGATTGCCTGAGTCTTTGATTGATGAAGAATTACCATTGTGGTATCGTCATATTTTGACCTCTTGATGTGAGGGATAAACCACAGCGGCTTTGATGTTGGTCTCGACCTCCTGATGTGAGGGATAATTTTGATGTCTCAACCTCCTGAAGTGAGGGATGACCGTTATGGTTTTGACGTTTCGTCCTCCTGATGCGAGGGATAACCATTGTTATATTCTTAGGTGCACACTCCTGATGAATTTTGAATGCTTGATCAGGTTAACTGAATACTACCCGCCCCTGGGTTAAAAATAAGGGTTTTTTTTTTATTTTGAGAAAAGAAACTCCTACTTCGAAGGCTCAGAGGGGTTAACGAGGGTCTATCTCCCTTATATCTCCAGTGTTAGGGAATTTGAAACAATGCTTGTACATCATCAACAAGGTTCTACTCAAAAGCATACCATTTGAGGTTCTTGGTATTATGTTCATCATTCTCCCTTCAGAGTTATCATGCTTTGTTAACAAGAGTTGAGTATCACAAAAAGCATAGAGAAACATATAAGGGCAAAAGCGAATGAATTTTTTTCAAAACAAACATACCCAATGCATTATGATTATAGTTCAAAAATAAACAAGTTTTACATACAAACAGTATTGAACAAAACAAGAAAGCTTAAACATGAACATGCACGATGTTTTAAGAACTGCCAATGTTGAGGAGATTTTCTCCGTATGGACTTATTGCTTCAAAAGATCCGCTAAGTCAAAGGAGAACTTCAATTCTGGCCTTCAAGTGCAAATGTGATAGCCTTTGAGTCAAACAGGTCTTGTACCTTGTCTTTGAATGGCTTACAATCTCCAATCAGATAACCTAATGCCCCAGAGTGGAAAGCACACCAAGCATTAGCATCTGTTCCTGTAGAACACCTTAGATTACTTCCCAGGAGAAGGTTCCGACAAAGTCATACAGCAGTTGTAAGTGTCCATCTTGTAGGGATTTGAGTCATGCCAGTGGTGCACAAACTCAAGATACAAGGCGTCTTGCTTATCCCTCGGTCGGGAGCCCTCAAAATAGTGACCGAAGTTTATGAATGCTTTAGGGATTTGAGCTGCCTATGATGCGAACTCAAGAACACGGAGTCTTGCTTATCCCTCGGTCGGGAGCCCTAAATATAGCTGCTGAAACAGAAAACATCACCATGAATGGAGGAAACTTGTATTACTATCAGCGAACAACAATAACCTCTGACGCTTGGCCATCAAAGTCATTACTTGGAACACACAATAGCTGTTGTGAAGGAAACCTCTGGCAGTACCAATTACAAGTGATTCTCATGAGTTACTTCCTCGAGGAGGGTCAAACATTCTACTTGCAGCAGATGAAATGGGATTGACTGGTAGGAACCATTATGAGTAAACTCAAACATCCCTTGATCGAGAAAGTTCTGGACTCTTTGTACCTCAACACCTTGTAAGACTTGACATTATGTTCAGGTGCCCCCAGAATGGAAAACACCGAGTATTATCATCGAAATCAGGAGAGCTATCTGTGATGAGAAAGACCCAAAGCATGAATCTTAACCAACTTAAATTCCAGCAAGCAGAGAAGCGACTCAGATACACGGCATTAGGATTACACCGGCTTGCTTCTCACTCTTTCCGTCTCTGTTAACAAGCAAAAGTTACTGAAAAGGAAACTCCAGGAAGAGGTGACTCAGGATGTTAAGCAGAACCTTGAGAAGGAGAGGTACCTTTGCAGATCACTTTTGATTACTGTCTGGCAGAAGATTCTGGCGAAGTCACATGAAATTTGTAAGTGCTTTAGGGATTCGAGCAATGCGAATAGTGCAATGCTCAAGATAGACAGCGTCTTGCTTATCCCTCGTGCGGGAGCCCTAAGCAATTTCAAATACTTGTAGATCTTGACATCACGACCAAGTGCCCCAGATTAGGACTCACACCTAGTGTCATCATCATCAAGCAGAGAATTTGCAAACATCCACACAGTACGGAGCTTAACCAGTTGCAAATAAAGCAAGCATGGAAGCAAATGAGCATAAGACACGTCTTCATAGATAACCCCAACTGAGCTTTCCACTTGGTCACCCCCACAAAGTTATTTCATAACTAATCTTTGAGCACACAATAAGAACAAGTCGAGTCTCTGAGTCTGGTGAGAATACCAAGTCTGAATAAGAGATCCTCGATCCTGAACACCTGTTATGCATGAAATGTATGAGATGCATAATATGAATGCAATTCTATGTTCATTCGATTTCCAAGGAATCCTCGTGTTTTGATTTTTTGACAAGCCAAAGATGAAAAAACTCGGTGTCATACCCTAATTTTTGACCCCCCTGAGATGACATATCTTCAGGATTTTCATCAGGTCAAAGCAAGTACCCAGAGCAGTCACCTCTTTATTGGCATTTAATCAAGGATGTTCAAAGACAAGAAAACTCAGGCAAAGGATCAATCAATAGAAGGATTAGTCTCTAACATAATCATAGGACTCAAGAGCTTCATTTTCTCACCTATGATTGATTAGACACCCAGTCCTCTGAATACAGATTTACTCAGGTCACCAGACTAGGGTTTTTGAGCCTATCAAGGACTAAAATCAGGGATCACCTTTGGGAAACCCTAAAAAGCTTCAGGACATCTATTAAAGACTTCAATCATATTCAAATGATCCATACAATAAGATCCACTGGACATCACACCTCAATTCAAGATCCACAGTCACCAATTTCATCTGGTCGACAATTAGGGTTTTTAACCTAATTCATCTGGATAGTTGACTTTTAATCAGGGCATGGATCCAAAACTCAAGACATGATTCAAGAACCTCTACTACCTCAATATAACCCATTTACATCACTCATTTGAGGAGAAGATCTTGATTCCACACAAAAGTCCAAAATCTCACCTTATTTGGAAAAAGTCAACTGTATGGGATCACCTTTGACTTTTAAGATTTTTGGTCAAACCATGACTTTCAAGGATCAATATCATCAATATATGGATATTAAAGTCATTTGACCAAAGAAATTCAAGAAGAATCTTCAAGGAGCAAAAAGTCGGGAATTAGGGTTTTTGAGGGCATTGTGGGAACTCAAAATTTCACCTACACAACTCAAAAAACTTCCAACATGAAAGTTGTAGATCTTCGAAAATAAAACAACATCTTACATAGCAACTTTTTTCAAAAGATCAATCATTTAAGAGATTTGGAAATTTTGAAGTTTTAGGTCATAAACACTTAGAAAATTTTCTAAGTGTTTTTAACCTAGTTTTCTTCCAACTTTGGCCTCATTTTTCACAAATTTGCCAAAGGATTCTGAAGGAACCATAAACTAATGATTTGAAGTAGATGTTTAGGGCTTTCCAAATTGTGTTCAACCTTCTCCAAATTCATTTTGAGCTAAGAGTTATGCTTGTTCAAAGTTGGCCTCATGAAGTGAAATTATAGGTCATGTACAATTTGAAACTTTGCAATTTTGTGCATTTTGCTTCACTAAGTGATGCTACACGACCTCTAATGCATCTGAAAACATGCCATGCATTCATTTTCACCATGCCATGATAATTGAGGAAGATTCCTAAAACAAGAACATGTGATTATGTAATGATTACATTTGAGAATTTATGGCAAATTGATGAATCACCCAAGGAATCTTCTCACCAACCAATTAGAGCTCACTTTGCATCTGAAATGTTCCCTAAGATCAGATAGAATCAATGGATGGGGAGCTGGCTCGAAAATGCAATGATCACACTTGGATATTCTTTGAAATTTCTTCATGGCTAAGAAACCAAACTCACTTCACTAAGCAAGCTCACTCTCTCAATCAGTACTGAACCATTTGCCTATAAATAGAGAGCTCTTTCTCATTCAGAAAACACACCAAAGCAACCATATTCCTTGCTTTCTCTTTCTCTTCTCATGCTTATGGTTTTTCAAAGTTCTTTGGCAAGAAGAATCGTTTTCTTCAAACCAGAGCTTATCTTTAGAAAGTAAGCATTCTAACATCTCAAAGGGGTTCATTTGAGGTGATCCAAGCACCTGGATCACTTCTGTACGTGGAGAATCATCATCTTCACCTCTCACTTGGAGCACTTGCAGTTGGAGGACCACAGAGCATTTCAGAAGGTTTCCAACAAAGCCAAGCATCCAGACGTGTTCCTCAGGTGATAGTGAAGCTGTTCAGATGGCTGCAGCTCATCTGTAACTCAAGATTCATCACTCTCCATGTCCACTTGAAGCTCAAATCGAGGGAGGTCCGTAGAATAATTCAGAAGGTTTAAGGCTACAATAAACATCCAGTTAGCATCACTGAGTCACAAGGAAGCTTTTGGGATCATTCATACAAGCCCAGGTGCTCTCTAACATCCTCACGACCTTCATTTTCAGAGGTAAGTTTCTCAACTCCACCTCTTTAATTCGTGTATCTTTCTGGCTAAAACTCAACAACATTCTATTCAGCATCATAAGAGGATTAAAAACCCTCTATCATCAGTCATTTATGCTTCAGTATAGTCATTTAGTTTGAATTCCAAATTTTAGGGTTCTTCACGTATTTTAGATAATTCAGTAGATATAGTTAATATAAATTCATAATAGTTACATATCTAGAATCGTGAGTGAATTTAGAGCAAGTTTGGTCTTTATATCGTTGCAAATGGTTGAGAATTGAGAGAGTTCAGAAATTCAAATTGTTGGAGCTTGAGGAAGAAGATGACAATGGTGGTGGCGCGCAAATTTCAAACCTCAGGGAAGAGTTTATTTTATATTTAATGATAGGTGTTTCATAAACGATTGAATAACTTGCCCCAGTGGCCACACATGCGCTCTTAGTCTCCTCATGCCCAAGGTCTGGGGTTCGAATCCCCCTCGCCCCAGATCTTTTGATTTTATTTTCTTTTTTGCTCCTATACACTGAGCAATATATGAATTGCATTGAAGCCAGTTTGTTATCACCACACGCGCGTTGGCTCAGTGGTGTTGTTTTGGGTTTGTGACCTAGAGGGCGTGAGTTCAAACCTTGGAGGAGACAAACCCAATTTTTTTACCACTATTTTTCTTTGTTTTATTCACAAACTTCACACAATTATTTAACCTATCAAAAATATCCATTTTCACCTCATTTTTCACACACTTATTATTTAATATATCTATTTTGTGAATAATAAAAAAAATCATAAAAATATTATTTATTTCATATATTTTTATTAGGTTTAAAATAGTATGTTTTAAGTGTTTTCTTAAATGCTTTGAAAATATATATATATTCATTTTTTTTAATCTAATTATTTTGTGAATAATTTTATGGTAAAACCCTAATTATTTAGGTCTTAATGAGGTATAGATTTCATCTTTGCCTTAATTAAGTTGACTTCTGTCAATTTGCAAAACTGTTTTCAATCTCCGATTAAATAGACGATTAAGGTTTTCAAACAACAAAACCTTATATCATTTCGATCTTTTTTCCAACTGGTTTTATAACAGTAAATCATTTTTCAGTGGGCTTCTAATAGAGTGTAAGTCCCAACACCTTCTTCTCTTAGCTTGTTTTCAAAACTGTATTTTCAAAATCTTCTTTCTGTTTTCAAAACATTCTTCTGGTATTTGAAGGGCATTATTCCCGGTGAAACTCTTCAGATACCTATGTGACCTATGTCCATCTTCACTTCTTCTGTTTTCAAAAACCATTAACTGTTTATCATATATATATTCAACTGTTATCCACCAATTACTGTTGAGGCTCTGTACATACTTCTTCAATGGCCTCCACTCCATCCAGGTTAGGCTTTACAAGCTTTCCATTTACAGTCTTTATTTAAATTACTGTCAAATATAAACTGTGCATATATTTGTTTAGAACTATGTTTGAGTGTAAACCCTAGGACAGTTAAACTATATATATATTATAGGAATATGACCTAGGATTGAGAATGTCTTCCCGGTGAAGGCTCTTTCCTAATTAGAGATCTGTAGTTCAAACCCCCAAGATGAATTATTCCCGGTGAAACATCTTGGCAAAAACCTTAGAATCCAAAAAAATAGGACACATCCACCCAAAGAGGAATTATTCCCGGTGAAACCTCTTACCCGTTTGCTTAGAGCCAAAATAAGTTCAAAACCACATAGCTTTCTCTTGTGCTATAACAAGGACCCTCGATGACCCTCGATTAGCCTCCTCTTGGGCTTTGTACAAGGACCCACAGGCTTCTTAAAAGCATTTCCAGCTTCCTCTTGAGCTTGTATACAAGGACCCACCAGGTTTCTTATAAACATAGGAACAGGTCTTTAGCCACCTTTTAACATACCCTGGTGAGTTTCTTCCAATTTAAACCAAACTTTAAACAAGCTATGTTTGTCTCAATTTTACATTGAGTACACCTTTTGGAATGAGAGACATGGACAGTCTCTGTCACCCTTATCTTCATCAATCTTCCTTAGCAGAGTCTAGGATCCATGTTTGCTTATCCTCAGCAAGAGTCAGCCTTCATCTTGGGCTTTAAACAAGAAGTCTCCACTAGATAATCTTTCTGCCAATCATTTCAATAAAAATCCCTGGAAAGGGTTAACCTCCACACATTCTTTCATTTTCAACAAAACCCCTGGAAAGGGTTAGCCTCCAAAATCACTTCTTAAAAAAACCAAAGATTCATTTCTCTTAGGAGATAATTTCCCCAAAAGAGTCAAAACCCCGGGAAAGGGTCAGCCTCCAAAAACATGACAAAAATCAGTCTTTTAACAGACAATTTCTCCAACTGAGTCAAAATCCCTGGAAAGGGTTAGCTCCCAAAAATCAGTCTTTTAATAAATAAATCCTTCAATAGAGTCAAAATCCAACAAAAAATAGTTAGCCTCAACCTTGGGCTTCATACAAGGCACCAAAACAATAAAACTCCCCTGTTAATAGTCAGCCTCAACCTTGGGCATTGTACAAGGCAGATAATAGAGTCTCCCCTAGTGAGTCCTTCATTTTTCAGTAGCCACAACCTTGGGCTTTGTACAAGGCAGATAAACCATATGTCGTGTGTCAAAGATTCCTAACATCTAGGATCTTTTCCCATAGAGTCATCCATACTCAGTTTATTTAAGAGTCAGCCACAACCTTGGGCTTCATACAAGGCAGAAAATAATATTTCCCCTAGTAAGAGTCAGCCTCAATTCTGGGCTTTGTACAGAACACCAAATAAAACCCATCAAAATAGATTTTCCCTAAGTAGAGTCAGCCTCAATTCTGGGCTTTGTACAGAACATAAAAATCCCTTGTAAATTAATCCCCAGTGGAGTTTTCTCCCAGAGTCATAATAATAATCAGTCAATCAAAAAGCCTCAAGCTTGGGCCTCATACAAGCCAGCTAAAAAATCAAATCTTTTATACAGTAGATAGACATAGCTTATCTCTATAGAGAGGTCTTTCTTCTATCTCACCACATTCAAACAAACAAACATTACATCATTTCATCATTTTAATCAAATCTCCCATTTAGGATTTTGAAAGGCATGAGCTGGCAGTAAAACCCAGACATGTGGTAACTTTCCCTAATTTGGATGAGCATTTTTCTTTCATTTAAGAGGCATTTGACTGGTATACTTGCACATACACAAGTAAGGTCCCCCTCTTGAATGAAATGAATTCAGTTATTCTATCACTCTTTTAATGTTTGTGGTGGAATAGTAGAAATACCTCTCTATAAAGATGACTTCATGTCTCTTTACTGTAAACAGAGATTTAATTCAAGCTTCAACCTTGAGCTTCAAGCAAGGCACCCAAAAATAATTAATAATTAATTAGTTCCCCGAACTACATTAAGCTCTGACTTCCATTAGGGATATGTAGGCATGAGGTTCACAAGGAATCTCAGCGAGCTAATAAAATACCAAAAATAGTCAGTCAGTCAGTCTGTCTTTCTTTTATTCAATTCAATTCCTTCTCCTAATACAAAGGAGAAACTTTCCCAATAATCATTAGCAGCACAAACACATTTAGACACAGAGAAGGTTCCTGTAGAGTACTACAGATATGTAGGGTGTTTAAACACTTCCCTATGTATAACTGACCTCCCGGACTCCAGAATTTCTAGTCTAGGTGAAATCCCCACACTTAGCAAACTCCTAGGGTTTAGTTGAGATCTTTTTTTCCCTTTCCTACTCGTAGGACAATTAGAAAGTTCGTGTGATATCGTAGGAAGAACTGAAATAAAATTCCTCCCACCACGGGCGCATTCTCCTTCCAAATTTCGCGTGAAGGGTCTAGCGTGCCGTCCTCCCAAGTGAAACGGGGAGGTAAAAAAAACGACAACCACAGAAAAATGGTGACTCTGCTGGGGATATAAGTGTTAAAACCTTGGTTTTTCATCCAAACCAATGGTTGACCTGTTGCTGGTCCAGCCCCAATGAGGAATTAGGGATGCCAAATTCCCCCTCAACCAAGAGAGGTCCTACCTAACCTCTGTGTCATATCATGTGTTTGCTGCATTTATATTTGTTTATTTTGTTTATTCTGTATCGGGAAAGGGCTTGATTCCCCCTTGTGGTGAGAAATCCTATACCCGGATTTGAGTGCAACATAAGATAGGATGGAGGATGTCTTCCCGGTGAAGACCCTCTAATCTTGGTTCACAATTCTACTCTTGGGATTTGCCTGGCTGGTTGTGATTAACTGCGCCACTGCATTCCGAGACTGATTTGTACCAGGAGGACCTAGAAACACATTAACCCCACTTAAAGCCTTTTTTAGGACGTAGAGCGGTGATTACGGAAGTAATTGTCACGCAGATACTACACTCAGAGAAAACTCTCTTATAGATACCAGTCAACGTATCTTTAAGGTTGAGCAAAAACTCTGAGACCCCTAGAACCCGTTCTACAGGTACAAAAATCCTTATCCTTAGTTTACCATTGGGGCGAGGTTTGCGTTTTGACTTCATGACCACTATACCCTTCTGCGCCATGTTTGTTTAAAACTCTTGTGTGTGCATTCATGCATTCATGCATCATTCATCATAACAACTAAAAACAAACAAGAGTCTTTTTCGAGCCGTTTTTCAAGGAAACTAAATAACGAACGTTTTAAACTTCATAGAAAGAGAGAAACGGAGAAAGGACTTAAGGATCTATACCATGGATTATGGGAGAAAGAGAGCTAGGAAATACACCTTCAAGATTCCCCAGGTCGAGGAACTGGGAAAGCTCGGAAAACTGGTGGTCAACCCCCAGGCTTTCAAGGAGAAGTATGGAAAACTTCTGCCTTTTCTCAATACCAACATTGTGGATGAGATCCTTCCCACCTTGGTACAGTTTTACGATCCAACGTATCACTGCTTCACCTTTCCAGATTATCAGCTCATGCCTATGTTGGAGGAGTACTCTCGTCTGATTGGAATACCCGTGTACGCGCAAGATCCGTACTCCGGTTTGGAAAAGAATCCTGACGACATTATCATTGCTGCAACTACTCCTTTGAACGTAGTCGACATCAGAACTCATATGGTGAGTAGAGGAGGAATTCAAGGATTGCCTTCCAAATTCCTGTTTGATCAAGCTCGGTACTTCGTCAGCATCCAAGATATGAGCGCTTTTGAGGAAATCTTGGCTTTGCTTATCTACGGATTGTTTTTGTTCCCTAACATTAACGATTTCGTCGACATCAACGCAATTAAGATCTTCTTAATTGGAAATCCAGTTCCAACCTTGCTTGCGGATGCTTATCACTCTGTGCATTCAAGAAACCTGCAGCGAGGAGGATTAATCACATGCTGCGTACCGTTGTTATACGAATGGTTCGTTTCGCACCTGCCGAAGTCTAGCACTTTCTGGAACATGGGGGATGGCCTTTACTGGTCACAAAAAATCATGTCCCTCACTCATACGGACATTGATTGGTGTAGTCCTGACAACGACGAAACCAAGATCATCTTCAGTTGCGGAAGTTTTCCCAACATACCCCTTATTGGAACTAAGGGAGGAATCAGTTACAATCCAGCTTTATCCCGTCGTCAATACGGCTATCCCATGAAAAACATTCCAAGTAACATCCAATTGGAGGATCTGTTCTTCAAGAACATCGACGATCATGGCAACATGCTGAAGAAGGAAATTGTCCAAGCCTGGCGTCTTGTTCACAGCAAAGGGAGAAGATTGTTAGGAAAACATCTTTGCATCTCCCTGGATCCTTACCTTCAATGGGTACGCGTCAGAGCATTCAAGCTCAGGATGCCATATCAGCATCAAGAACCCATTCCCATAAGGGAACCAATATACCTTTTCTCCACCGATGTTGAAAAACTACAAGCGGCATTAAACAAGGTATGCCAAGAAAGGAATGCTTGGAGGAACAAGTATCGAATCGTCAACACGGAAAATGTTGAGATTCAAAACATCCTAATAAGGAAGGATGAGTTACTTGAAGTGCTCGATCGACAAGTGACCCAATCATCACTTTCTCATCATATCCCTCCTGCTTCCTGGATCATCGATCAGCTCACTTCAGAGAACGCTCAGCTCAAGAAACAGAAGAAAGTGTTAGAACGTGAAGTCGGCTCTTCGTCAAAGTTTTAGAGTCCTTTATCTTTGTTTCTCTGTATTTCTTTTTCAAAGTGTGTAAAAAACGGCGTTTTCGCTTAATTAATAAAAGTTTGATGTTTCATAACGTAATTATGGTGTTTCTTTGAAAAATATTAACTTAATTGCATATCATACATCGCTTTAGTCGTACGCACTGGCACGAGAATTGTCGCAGATCTAATAGTCACTTTCCTTTCTCCAGAAAGAGAGGAGGAGAAAGAGGTGAACAAAGACTTTCAAGCTGTCTCATCCATACAACACTCGTTCAAGACGCAAGAAAAGAATGGAAGACTTTGAGCAAGAGAATGGAGAACTCAGAGAAGAGGTTAATACTCTCAAAGATGCTATTGAAAGACTCAATAGCATGGTAGAAGCCCTGGTAGTTGCACAGAATCGACCAACGCCAGAAGAACCGCAAAGGACTGTGGTTTCCGAGATTGTTTCTACTCCTATTCCTCATTATACCATGCCACCCAACCGACCTTGGGGCATGCCGTATAACTTTATTCCAGAAGGGTACATACCCCCAGTTTCTGAAGTTCCAAGAGCTACAATGGAGATGCGTCCACCGGAGGGTTACAAACCTCTGGAAATTGAAGTTCCAAGAGCAACGGCAATGGGTTTCACACAACAGAATGCTGAGATTCCAAGATCTGCTGTCATGGCTTCTCCACAGCCCATTATGCCTACTTTTCCTCCACAGGGCGGACAAGTATATCATCACGCTCCTAGTGAGGATGCTGGCGTGTATGAAAGATTGGACGAGTTCCAGGAACAGTTTCTGCAAATGCAGAAGGAACTCAAGACTCTTCGAGGACAAGATCTATTTGGAAAGAATGCTGCAGACCTCTGTCTGGTTCCAAATGTTAAGATTCCTCACAAATTCAAAGTACCAGATTTCGAGAAGTACAAAGGGAATTCATGCCCACAAAGTCACCTTGTAATGTACGCTCGAAGAATGTCAACTCAGACTGATAATCAACAATTACTCATTCATTATTTTCAAGACAGCCTGACTGGTGCTGCGCTCAAATGGTACATGAACTTGGACAGTTCAGAGATTCGTACTTTTCGAGACCTCGGAGAGGCCTTCGTCAAATAGTATAAGTACAATCTGGATATGGCTCCCGACAGAGATCAACTCCGGGCCATGACTCAAAAGGATAGAGAAAGCTTCAAGGAATACGCTCAGAGATGGCGTGAAGTTGCTGCTCAAATTTGTCCACCACTTGAAGAGAAAGAAATGACAAAAATCTATCTCAAAACTTTGAGTCCATTTTACTACGGACGAATGGTTGCAAGTGCACCAAGTGACTTTACCGAGATGGTAAACATGGGTGTACGTTTAGAAGAAGCAGTTCGGGAAGGACGCTTGAACAAAGAACCAGAATCTTCTATTGGTCCAAGGAAGTATGGAAGTTCTTTCCAGAAGAAAAAGGATTAAGATGTCAGCAATGTCTTGCACAAAATCAAGAAGAAATTTCAACCTCAAGTTGCAGCAATAACTCCGGTTGTTAATTCAGCGCCAGCTTATCAACCTCAGGTCTCGCAACAACAAATTCAACAAAGGTCGCAGCAACCTCAGCAGCAGGTTCGACCTCCAAATTACAACAATCGGGCTCCAAGGTATCCTGCCTTTGACCCATTACCAATGCCGTAT
Organism: Vicia villosa; assembly: GCF_029867415.1. Lineage (NCBI taxonomy): Eukaryota > Viridiplantae > Streptophyta > Magnoliopsida > Fabales > Fabaceae > Vicia > Vicia villosa. The sequence goes on along the minus strand of NC_081185.1, from coordinate 31,530,488 downwards.
GCGGAATTATTTCCAACATTACTGGCAAAAGGACTCATTCAGACAAGGAGTCCTCCAAATCCTACAAACAGTTCCTCACCATGGTATAAGGCTGACCAATCTTGTCCCTATCATCAGGGGGCACCAGGTCACAATATTGAGAACTGTTTCCCTTTCAAGATTGACGTCCAACGATTAGTGAAGAGCGGAATGCTATCATTCAAAGATACTAGTCCAAACGTCCAAGCAAATCCTTTGCCGCAGCATAAAGAAGCTTCAGTAAATCTGATAGATCAACACCCTAACGTCATTCAAATCTACGACATTCGTCAGATAGGGGAAAATCTGTTAGAACAAGATTTGTTCTGATCAATTATCTTAGTTTTGATGATAACAATAATATGAATTTTGCTTAAGATAATATGGTACTCTAATCCAATGCAATTTCCTTTTCAGGAAATATATAAAGAGTATGCATAATTCAGCGCTCAGAAGCTTTGTCTCAAGGGTTCAGCATGCAACATCAGAACATGGTCTGGCAAGACATCAGAAGATGGTCGAAGCAGAATCAGAACATGGGTCTATGGAAGCATCAGAAGAACATGAGATCAGAAGCACTGAAGTTCTGATGGTATCACGCTCAGAAGCACTTCAAGGTCAGAAGATCAGAAGATGCTTTGCACCAAGCTGTTTGACTCTGATGATATTCAAACGTTGTATTCACAAACATCAGATCAGAAGGAAGTACAAGTGGCAGGCTACGCTGACTGACAAAAGGAACGTTAAACGCTATTAAAGGCAACGTCAGTAGACACAGCGTGAACAAGGCTCGAGGTAGTTGACAAAAGCGTATAACATTAAATGTGATGCTGTACGGAACACGCAAAGCATTAAATGCACTCAACGGTCATCTTCTCCAACGCCTATAAATATGAAGTTCTGATGAGAAGCAAGGTTAACGATTCTGAACAAAACAACTCATATTAACTTGCTGAAACTCTGTTCTATTCAAAGCTCAGAATCTTCATCTTCATCAAAGCTCACTACATTGCTGTTGTAATATATTAGTGAGATTAAGCTTAAACGTTAAGAGAAATATCACAGTTTGTGATTATAGCTTTTAAGAAGCAAATTGTAATACTCTTAGAATTGATTACATTAAGTTGTAAGGAACTAGAGTGATCGTGTGGATCAGAATACTCTAGGAAGTCTTAGAGGTTATCTAAGCAGGTTGTAACTAGAGTGATCGTGTGGATCAGTACTCTAGAAAGTCTTAGAGGGTATCTAAGCAGTTGTTCCTGGAGTGATCAGTGTGTGATCAGAAGACTCTGGAAGACTTAGTTGCTGACTAAGTGGAGAACCATTGTAATCCGTGCGATTAGTGGATTAAATCCTCAGTTGAGGTAAATCATCTCTGCGGGGGTGGACTGGAGTAGTTTAGTTAACAACGAACCAGGATAAAAATAACTGTGCAATTTATTTTTATCGGTCAAGTTTTTAAAGCTACACTTATTCAAACCCCCCCTTTCTAAGTGTTTTTCTATCCTTCAATTGGCATCAGAGCGCCGGTTCTAAGGTGCAAGCACTTAACCGTGTTTAGAAAAGATTCAGGAAGAGAAAAACGCTTCAGTAAAAGATGGCTGATGAAACTGCAAAGTCTACATCTACATCTGGCTCTGCTGAGCAACACAACGGTAACAATGGTTATACTAGACCGCCGGTATTTGATGGTGAAAACTTTGAATACTGGAAAGATAAACTGGAAAGTTACTTTCTTGGTCTAGATGGTGATCTATGGGATCTTCTGATGGATGGTTACAAACATCCGGTAAATGCCAGTGGCGTAAAGCTGACAAGGCAAGAAATGAGTGATGATCAGAAGAAGCTTTTCAGGAATCATCATAAATGCAGAACTGTTTTGCTGAATGCTATCTCTCATGCTGAGTATGAGAAGATATCTAACAGGGAAACGGCCTATGACATATATGAGTCCTTGAAAATGACTCATGAAGGAAATGCTCAAGTCAAGGAGACTAAAGCTCTCGCTTTAATCCAGAAGTATGAAGCCTTCAAGATGGAGGATGATGAAGACATTGAAAAGATGTTTTCAAGATTTCAAACTCTTACTGCTGGATTGAGAGTTATTGACAAGGGATACACCAAGGCTGATCACGTAAAAAAGATCATCAGAAGCTTACCCAGAAGATGGGGTCCTATGGTGACTGCATTTAAGATTGCGAAGAATCTAAATGAAGTCTCTTTGGAAGAGCTGATCAGTTCCCTGAGAAGTCATGAAATTGAACTGGATGCAAACGAGCCTCAAAAGGAAGGTAAGTCTATTGCATTAAAATCCAATATCAAGAAATGCACTAACGCTTTTCAGGCTAGAGAAGAAGATCCTGAAGAATCAGAATCTGAAGAAGAAGATGAACTGTCCTTGATCTCCAGAAGGCTAAATCAACTCTGGAAGAACAAGCAAAGGAAGTTCAGAGGCGTCAGAAGTTCAAAGAAATTTGAACGTGGAGAATCTTCTGATGACAAGAGATTTGACAAGAAGAAGGTCATGTGCTATGAATGCAATGAGCCTGGACACTTCAAGAATGAATGTCCAAAACTTCAGAAGGAAAATCCCAAGAAGAAGTTTCATAAGAAGAAAGGTCTTATGGCAACCTGGGATGAGTCAGAAGATGATTCAGACTCTGAAGATGAGCAGGCTAACTGTGCGCTGATGGCGACAGAAGATGACGGATCAGAATCTACATCAGAATCAGATTCTGAAGAGGTATTTTCTGAACTTACTAGAGATGAGTTAGTTTCCGGTCTAACAGAACTTCTGGAATTCAAGTCTCAGATTAGTCTCAAATACAAAAAGCTGAAAAAGCTATTTGAATTTGAAACAAAGAAGCTTGAGTTGGAGAATTCTGAATTAAAAGAAAAACTTTTAAAATTATCCAATAATGTTGGATCTCCTTCTGATTCAGAAAAATCCACTCCTAGTCTAAACCATATTCTGAAAGAATATGATTTAAGTTTCAGGAAGTTCTTATCTAGAAGTATTGGCAGAAGTCAGCTAGCTTCTATGATATATGCTGTGTCTGGAAACAAAAGAGTCGGCATTGGTTTTGAGGGTGAAACCCCATACAAACTTGAACCTGTTGATGAAATGAAAATCACATACAAGCCATTGTATGATCAGTTCAAGTATGGCCACTCCCATGATATTAGGCACACTTCACATGCTCAAAGTTTTCACATAACACACACCAAAAAGCATGTGACACAACCTAGGAAATATCATGAAACTCACATTAAGAATTATCATGCTGTTCCTCCTATTGCTTACAATGTTAAACCCAAGTTCAATCAGAACTTGAGAAAATCTAACAAGAAAGGACCCAAGAAAATGTGGGTACCTAAGGATAAGATTATTCCTATTGCAGATATCCTTGGCTGCAAAAAGGACAAAGCACAACATGTCGTGGTACCTGGACTCTGGATGCTCACGACACATGACAGGAAGAAGGTCTATGTTCCAAGACCTGGTGCTTAAGTCTGGAGGAGAAGTCAAGTTTGGAGGAGATCAGAAGGGCAAGATAATTGGCTCTGGAACTATAAAGTCTGGTAACTCTCCTTCCATTTCTAATGTACTTCTTGTAGAAGGATTAACACATAACCTCTTATCTATCAGTCAATTGAGTGACAATGGTTATGATATAATCTTTAATCAAAAGTCTTGCAAGGCTGTAAATCAGAAGGATGGCTCAATCCTATTTACAGGCAAGAGGAAGAATAACATTTATAAGACAGATCTGCAAGATCTTATGAGTCAGAAGGTGACTTGTCTTATGTCTGTTTCTGAAGAGCAGTGGGTCTGGCACAGAAGATTAGGTCATGCTAGTTTGAGAAAGATTTCTCAGATTAACAAACTGGATCTTGTCAGAGGACTCCCTAATCTGAAATTCAAATCAGATGCTCTTTGTGAAGCATGTCAGAAGGGCAAGTTCTCCAAACCTGCGTTCAAGTCCAAGAATGTTGTTTCTACCTCAAGGCCATTAGAACTCTTGCACATTGATCTGTTTGGCCCAGTCAAAACAGCATCTGTCAGAGGGAAGAAATATGGATTAGTCATCGTAGATGATTATAGCCGCTGGACGTGGGTAAAATTCTTGAAACACAAGGATGAGTCTCATTCAGTGTTCTTTGATTTCTGCATTCAGATTCAATCTGAAAAAGAGTGTAAAATCATAAAGGTCAGAAGTGATCATGGTGGTGAATTTGAGAACAGATCCTTTGAAGAGTTCTTCAAAGAAAATGGTATTGCCCATGATTTCTCTTGTCCTAGAACTCCACAGCAAAATGGAGTTGTAGAACGAAAGAATAGGACTCTGCAAGAAATGGCCAGAACCATGATCAATGAAACCAATATGGCTAAGCATTTCTGGGCAGAAGCAATAAACACTGCATGCTATATTCAGAATAGAATCTCTATCAGACCTATTCTAAATAAGACTCCTTATGAATTGTGGAAGAATATAAAGCCCAACATTTCATATTTCCATCCTTTTGGATGTGTATGCTTTATTCTGAACACTAAAGATCATCTTGGTAAGTTTGATTCCAAAGCACAAAAATGTTTCCTTCTTGGATATTCTGAACGCTCAAAAGGCTACAGAGTATACAATACTGAAACATTGATTGTAGAAGAATCAATCAATATCAGGTTTGATGATAAGCTTGGTTCTGAAAAACCAAAGCAGTTTGATAATTTTGCAGATTGTGATATTGATATATCAGAAGTTGTTGAGCCAAGAAGCAACGCATCAGAAGCAGAGCTTCTCAGAAGCAAAGAATCTGAAGATCAAGTATCAGCTTCTCTGGAGAATCTAAGCATTTCTGAAGAACCATCTGTCAGAAGATCATCCAGACTCATTTCTGGTCATTCAGAAGATGTCATTCTTGGAAAGAAGGATGATCCAATCAGAACAAGAGCATTCCTTAAGAACAATGCAGACTGTCAATTAGGTCTTGTATCTTTGATCGAGCCAACTTCTGTTGATCATGCTCTAGAAGATCCAGACTGGATAATTGCTATGCAAGAAGAACTGAATCAGTTTACAAGGAATGATGTTTGGGATCTTGTTCCTAGAACAGATGGATTCAATATAATCGGTACAAAATGGGTCTTCAGAAACAAGCTCAGTGAGAAAGGTGAAGTGGTAAGGAACAAAGCCAGACTGGTGGCTCAGGGTTATAGTCAGCAAGAAGGGATTGACTATACAGAAACCTTTGCACCAGTGGCCAGGTTAGAATCTATTCGTCTATTAATTTCATTTGCCACTCAACATAACATCACTCTCTATCAGATGGATGTTAAGAGTGCCTTCTTAAATGGTTATATAGATGAAGAAGTTTATGTCCATCAACCTCCTGGTTTTGAAGACTCCATGTCTCCTAATCATGTTTTTAAACTAAAGAAATCGTTGTATGGATTGAAACAAGCTCCCAGAGCTTGGTATGAACGCTTAAGTTCTTTCCTTCTGGATAATGGTTTCACTAGAGGAAAAGTGGACACTACTCTCTTTTGTAAAACCTTTAAAAGGGATATTTTAATTTGTCAAATATATGTAGATGATATTATTTTTGGAACATCTAATGCTACACTTGGAAAGGAGTTTGCTGAGTCTATGCAGGCTGAGTTTGAAATGAGCATGATGGGAGAACTCAAGTATTTTCTTGGAATACAAATAAATCAAACATCAGAAGGAACGTATGTTCACCAAACCAAGTATGTGAAGGAACTTCTGAAGAAGTTTAATCTTCTAGACTGCAAAGAAGCCAAAACTCCTATGCATCCAACATGCATCCTAGGTAAGGATGAGGTAAGTAAGAAAGTAGATCAGAAGTTATACAGAGGTATGATTGGATCTCTTCTATATTTGACTGCTTCTAGACCTGACATTCTGTTCAGTGTTTGTTTGTGTGCTAGATTCCAATCAGATCCTAGAGAATCTCATTTAACTGCTGTTAAGAGAATTCTAAGGTATCTGAAAGGTACTACTAATGTTGGCTTAGTTTACAGAAAATCTAAAGAATACAACTTAGTAGGATTCTGCGATGCTGACTATGCTGGAGACAGAATTGAAAGAAAGAGTACTTCAGGAAGTTGCCAATTTCTTGGAAGTCATTTGATCTCCTGGTATAGCAAGAAGCAAGCAACTATTGCTCTCTCAACAACAGAAGCAGAATATGTCGCTGCTGCTGGTTGCAGTACACAGATGCTCTGGATGAAGAGTCAGCTAGAAGATTATCAGATATATGAGAGTAACATTCCTATATTCTGTGATAATACTTCTGCTATATGTTTATCTAAGAATCCTATTCTTCATTCAAAAGCTAAACATATTGAGATTAAACATCATTTCATAAGGGACTATGTTCAGAAGGGTGTTCTATCTTTAAACTTTGTGGATACAGACCATCAATGGGCTGATATCTTTACAAAACCCCTGGCTGAAGATAGGTTTAAGTTCATTCTGAAGAACATCAGTATGGATTTATGCCCAGAATGAGACGATGAGAAGTTCTTATGTATGAGTATCTTCTGAAATGAAAGTGGATTATTTTTTTGAAATCAATTAGAAATTGTGATTCAGTTATTACTAACGTTTCATTGTCTAAGTTGATTCAGAATCTCTTTAAAAGCAAAACAGCTGTAACTGGCTATCCAGATGGTAAACACGTGTTCACTATTCCTGGACAAGCGTGCGTGCAGTTGAGGGGACGTCTACTTAGGTAATTGTGCAAATCACGTCTTTTGTCATTATTATCTCTCCTCACGTCACGTAACATTAAATGCTCTTCATCATTTACTCTCTTTCAGTTTTCTTTTTATATTCTTCAAACGTTTCTTTTCCCTCTTATATTTCTCTCACTTTGCATTCAGTTTCTTTTTCGTTCTCTCTCTTTGCATTCATATCATAAACCCTAGCAGTTTCCAATATCTGCAACTTCATCATGAATCCATCGTCAAGCTCTGGGAATCAAGATAATGATCGGAAACAAAAGAGAAAGGCAACTGCTGAACCAGAAACCAAACCAAAAAGAGTAAGGATCACCTATGACCCTCTCAAAGTGAACCCGTTTGAAGCTATGATGTCTGGAAATTACTCTAGACGTGTGTATCAACCCCTTGACGGTACCCCTCAATCACCTCCCTCTTCACAGACCTCCACCACCTCTTCCTCCTCATTCATCCTCTCGGAACCACCTTCTTCACCATCTGATATCTCCTCTCCTTCAACCCATCCATCAGATATTTCTTCATCTCTCTCACACCCTTTTCCCACCAGAACACCTAACCCCTATAGTGTTGTTTTTCCCGACTCCAGGTTCACTGTCAACCCTCCAACCCCTACCACTCAATCATTTCTGGAGCTTTTACATTCTGATGTAAATGGCTGGTTGGAGATTCTGGGTGCTGCTCACCTTAACCATCTGGATGAGTATGCTACAAGCAACCTTTGGGATACCTTTCGTCAGGATTTTCTGGTTAGGGCTACAGACACTCAGAGAAGGATCATGTCTGAAGCTCCTGGTGTTCGTGGTCTTCGGTTGGAAGTTGGTGAAAGCAGCTATCACCATCTCATCAGGAACAGAAATGTTCTTGAGGAGAAGATACCTGCAGATGAGTTGGAAGAAGAAAATCTCTGCAGAGACATCGTGGTGTGGAGACCATGGTTTCCTGTGCTGACTGGAGATTTTCAGTGGCTGTTTAACTGGTTCAGAATGAACCCTTCTGAAAAAGCACCTCACATGGTCTTTCCAGTAGTGGTTTATCCTGCTGAAGTTGCTGGTCCTACTCCTCCAACAAACCTAGCAGCTATTCTTCAAGCGTTGGAAGTTGGAACTTCTGAGCTGCCTGAACCAGAATATGCTAAGGCTACTTCTGAGTCAGACTCAGATGAGGAAATGGAAGATGCACAAGCTGAAGATCTTCCAGAAGATCACCCTGCTGAGATTGTTGTCCCTTTTGGCAGAAATTCTGGTGCCTCTTCTTCTGGTGAAACCTCAGCTCTGATGGAGACCTTGGAAGCTCTTCATCAGAATCAAGCTATGCTGGCTTCTCGTTTGGACGCGCAAGAAGTAGCCAATGCTGAGTTTCGCTCCTTCATGGCAAGGCAAGCTACAAGCACTGACGGGATTCATGATGTTCTGGCGCGGATTTTGCGTAGGCTAGGATCTTAGTCCTTTGGTCTTTGTAGTTTTCTTTCCTTGTTGCATCTGTTTTCCTGCATTCCTCTTTTGTAATCTTTCTTGTTGAAATCAAGGAAAAGTTATTTGTGTTTCTTTCCTTTTGTCTCTTGCTTTGCATCTGAATCTTTTATGCTTTTTGATGTTATGACAAAAAGGGGGAGAAGATAAATGATAAATGATTTGATTAATCTATCAGTTGCTGGGTAAAGCTCCCACACATTTACTAACAAGAACTGCAAGTTCTATATGGTTTAAGTGTTTTGCAGGTATAAAGAAGTGAAGAAAATCTTCAAAGCAAACACAAGAAGCAAAACCATAAGAAGCGTTATTCTGTAAAAAGAATAAGCTCATGGAAACTGAAGCAAGCTGAGTGCTGTCAAGCTTCAGAAATCAGAAGCAAGAAAGAAGAATGAATCAGAAGCACTGATAATAGAATTTGATCCATATTTGTCTATTTGCTCTGACAAAATTCTATTTGCTCTGATACATTATTTTAGCCTATATGGCTCTGATACATATCATGTGTTCTAATATACATTTTATGTTCTGACTCGTTCATGCTGACTTTTGTCGTTTAGTTTTTGTTCTGTAACATTTCAGGATGTAGAGATGCTCTGATGATGCTCTGGTACATTCAACAATGTTCTGACACAAATCTAGCATGAAGTGATGTTGGTAGAAATTCAAAGCTCTGAAGCTATCCGAGGGAAGCAGAAATCAGAAGCTGTGAATGTTCTAAAGATTCAGAAAACTCAAGCTCTGAAGTTGTCCTAAATAGAAGCAGAAGTCAGAAGCTATGAATGTTCTGAAGATCAAAGAAATTCAAGTTCTGAAGCTGTCCTAAACGGAAGCAGGAATCAGAAGCTGTGAGTGTTCTAAGGATCTAAAGAAATTCTAGTTCTGAAGCTGTCCAATGGAAGCATAAGTCAGAAGCTATGAATTCTCTGAAGACAGAAGCTTATGTGATCGTCTCTACCGAAATAATCAGGGAAGTCTTTTATTAAAGTTCTTCGAGTATTTATTTCAGGGGGAGATTATTTATCTCAGGGGGAGATTGTTAATCTCAGGGGGAGACATATTCACATGCTTATGCTATAGCTGTGTAATTTGTCTTTTGCCGTCTGCTCTTTCTGATCGCAAATTCATATCATTTATATATGTTTTTGTCATCATCAAAAAGGGGGAGATTGTTAGAACAAGATTTGTTCTGATCAATTATCTTAGTTTTGATGATAACAATAATATGAATTTTGCTTAAGATAATATGGTACTCTAATCCAATGCAATTTCCTTTTCAGGAAATATATAAAGAGTATGCATAATTCAGCGCTCAGAAGCTTTGTCTCAAGGGTTCAGCATGCAACATCAGAACATGGTCTGGCAAGACATCAGAAGATGGTCGAAGCAGAATCAGAACATGGGTCTATGGAAGCATCAGAAGAACATGAGATCAGAAGCACTGAAGTTCTGATGGTATCACGCTCAGAAGCACTTCAAGGTCAGAAGATCAGAAGATGCTTTGCACCAAGCTGTTTGACTCTGATGATATTCAAACGTTGTATTCACAAACATCAGATCAGAAGAAAGTACAAGTGGCAAGCTACGCTGACTGACAAAAGGAACGTTAAAAGCTATTCTAGGCTACGTCAGTAGACACAGCGTGAACAAGGCTCGAGGTAGTTGACAAAAGCGTATAACATTAAATGCGATGCTGTACGGAACACGCAAAGCATTAAATGCACTCAACGGTCATCTTCTCCAACGCCTATAAATATGAAGTTCTGATGAGAAGCAAGGTTAACGATTCTGAACAAAACAACTCATATTAACTTGCTGAAACTCTGTTCTATTCAAAGCTCAGAGTCTTCATCTTCATCAAAGCTCACTACATTGCTGTTGTAATATATTAGTGAGATTAAGCTTAAACGTTAAGAGAAATATCACAGTTTGTGATTATAGCTTTTAAGAAGCAAATTGTAATACTCTTAGAATTGATTACATTAAGTTGTAAGGAACTAGAGTGATCGTGTGGATCAGAATACTCTAGGAAGTCTTAGAGTTTATCTAAGCAGGTTGTAACTAGAGTGATCGTGTGGATCAGAATACTCTAGAAAGTCTTAGAGGGTATCTAAGCAGTTGTTCCTGGAGTGATCAGTGTGTGATCAGAAGACTCTGGAAGACTTAGTTGCTGACTAAGTGGAGAACCATTGTAATCCGTGCGATTAGTGGATTAAATCCTCAGTTGAGGTAAATCATCTCTGCGGGGGTGGACTGGAGTAGTTTAGTTAACAACGAACCAGGATAAAAATAACTGTGCAATTTATTTTTATCGGTCAAGTTTTTAAAGCTACACTTATTCAAACCCCCCCCTTTCTAAGTGTTTTTCTATCCTTCAAAATCTTGTCAAGATGCACGCTAAACAAGCTGGGTACGACCATGTACCACCTCACAACTACTTCACATGCGATATTTGTCCAAAGAATACTCAAGGATGTGCCGTAGTTCAAGCTGCATTACAAGAACAAATGGACTTAGGATGGATTCAACATATCCGAGCCAGGACTGAACATGACATCAACATGGTTCAAGGATGTCCAAGAGAATACAAAATCTACAAAGTTGAAGATCTCGAAGGATCGGTAGTCAGGTTCCATAAGACTTTAAATGGACTTGCCTACTTCGGAACAGATTTCCACGCTTACAGTAGATGCAGAATTTGTCGAAGAAATTCACAAGGATGTTTGCGTGTTCGCAACGACATTCAAAAGCTGATGGATGACAATACCATTACTGTTCTTGCCAACAGAGAAGATGACGAAGTCTTTACCGTATCTCCTCAAATTAATCAAGTTGAACCAATGCAAGTTAAGTATGATAGCAGGAAGACAGCAATTGCTCCGTTAGTCATCTACTTACCAGGTCCTGTACCGTATGAGTCCAGCAAGGCTATACCATACAAGTACAATGCTACATTCATTGAAAATGGTAAGGAAATACCATTACTGTCTGTTGTCAACATTGCTGATGTTAGCCGAGTCACCAGAAGTGGACGAGTCTTCAATAGAACAACAGAAAATGTGGAGAAACCTTCGGAGGAAGTACCACATAGGCAAGACAATCATCCGACCAATGTTGTTCAAGCGAAAGAAAATGATGAGATCTTGAAGTTAATCCAGAGGAGTGAATACAACATTGTAGATCAATTACTACATACTCCGTCTAGGATATCTGTTCTCTCCTTGCTATTGAGTTCTGAAGCTCATAATGAAGCTCTACAGAAAGTTTTGGAATAAGCTTTTGTAGAACCTAGCGTCACAATAAGCCAATTCAACAACATCGTTGCCAACATTTCCGGCGGAACTAACCTTAGTTTCTGTGACGAAGATCTTCCTGAAGAAGGAGTGGACCACAATCTTCCACTTCACATCTCAGTTGGCTGCATGGGTGATACACTCACAGGAGTCCTAATAGACAACGGATCCTCTCTCAACGTCATGCCGAAATCAACATTGTCAAGATTATCTTTCGAAGATTACCCTCTAAGAAAAAGTCATGTCATCGTCAAAGCATTTGATAGATCAAGGAAGTCAGTTTTTGGAGAAGTGGATCTTCCCATAACTATTGGACCTCAAACGTTCAAAATCACTTTCCAAGTTATGGATATTCCAGCACAATACAGTTGTTTGCTAGGTCGCCCATGGATTCATGAGGCTGGGGCAATTACTTCAACACTTCATCAGAAACTGAAGTTCATAAGAAATGACAAATTGATAACCGTATGTGGAGAACGAGCTCTGATCATCAGCAACCTGTCATCATTCTCCGACATAGAACCAAAAGAAGTCGTTGGAACTAAATTCCAAGCACTTTCCTTGGACAAAGGAAAGGAGAAAGCAGCGTCTATCTCTTCCTACAGAGATGCAATCCAAGTTGTAAAGGATGGCACTACCAGTGGTTGGGGGCACATTAATATTCCTACCAACAACAAGAACAGAACAGGAGTTGGATTCTTTCCAACAACATCAAAGACTATTCCAGGAATTGAGATAGTTCTTCCAATTCAAGAAACTTTCCGCAGCGGAGGTTTTCTTCAACCTGTTCAACAAACAGTCAATTCCATCGGTACGGAAAACACCGATGAAGAGGAATGGCTATCCTATCTTAACAAAGCAGGATACATAGCCCTATCAGAGTCTGATTCACCTTGCTGTTATCCGACTAAAGGATCTGAAAGTAAGACTCAACTAATCAGTGAAGAAGTTACTAACAGCTTCACCACCAGAATTCATGGTTCATCAGAAGAAGTTCCTCCGATCCCCGAAGAAACTTGGGATACATTAGGAGAACCAAGCGGAAAATTCGACTACATGGTGAAATACTCCGCTCCTGAAAGTTCAAGAATCTCTCTTGAAGATATTGTTCCAACTGGATGGAACAGTGATTTTGAGTACCTCTCTCAGCCAAAAGAGATATATAACCCTTGCTATTCATCATCAGCATCTGGTGAAGTCATCATTGAGGATTATATCCCCAAATCACCTTCCGAGGCTACGGATCTAGAGTTCACATATCTAGTCAATGCCATCTTGGGAGAAGAGCAAGACCAAAATACAGAAGAGGATGATCTCGAAAGTGTCTCCGACAACGAGTCTCTCCATTCAGAAGATTGGAAGTTTCCTAAAAAAAAAAACTGACATACTCCACTTGGAAATGGGTATGCTCACACCGCTCAGTCTGCTGAAGTAGAAGAAGATCGTCTGAGTGTTGCAAAGAGAGTGGTTGGTAAATCAAGACCTACCACAGGCCAGCTTAAGCCTAAGGTTCCAGATTACTTAGCGCACAATGGGGTTCGCCACTATTGGACAGCTGTTGAAGTTACAACTGTTGTTCGCACTCCTAAGTAGGAACTTTCACCGTTATTTTGTCCTCTCACCATAGCCCAGGGTGAAGAGATGTTTCATAGGGCTTTGCATTTTACTATTTCTTAGGAAAATGTCCCTCTTTGCTTCGCCCAAAGCAATAGAATTTTGTTTTATAGGGTCTTTGTTTCAAGAAATGACTGTCAATAAATAAAAATGTCATTCTGTTCCTTCGTTTAGTTTTCCCTTTTCTTTTTTCGGAAATTGGTAATCCTAAAAAACACCCTTAAAAAACATCAAAAATTCCATTAACTGCATACACCGAGTCTTCCCTCGTTGTCTAAATAAAATTTATCACACATATGCAGATTAATCATAAAATACCCCGTTGAAACGTGCGATCGTTTGACTTCTCCAAGCTTTGAGTTTCCTGTATTCGAGGCAGAGGAAGAAGAAGACGAAGAAATATCAAAGGAAATTTCACGATTACTTCAACAAAAGGAAGAGGCCATTCAGCCATACAATGAGCCTCTAGAGATCATTAACCTTGGTTCCGATGGAAACAGAAAAGAGGTTAAGATTGGAGCTTCGCTCAGTTCAGAGATCAGAGAGAGTTTGATACAACTACTCAAAGAATTCTCAGATGTCTTCGCTTGGTCTTATCAAGATATGCCAGGGTTGGATACCAGTATAGTGGAGCATCACTTTCCATTAAAAGCAGAATGCCCTCCGGTCAAGCAAAAATTAAGAAGAACTCATCCGGAGATGGCCATGAAAATCAAAGAGGAAGTTCAAAAGCAGATCAACGCAGGTTTCCTCGTCATTTCAGAATACCCTCAGTTGTTAGCTAACATTGTTCCCGTTCCTAAGAAAGACGGAAAAGTCCGCATGTGCGTCGACTACAGAGATTTGAACAAAGCTAGCCCTAAGGATGATTTTCCTTTACCACATATTGATATGTTGGTAGACAGTACAACAAAATCCAAAGTTTTCTCGTTCATGGACGGATTTTCAGGATACAACCAAATCAAAATGGCACCTGAAGACATGGAGAAAACAACTTTCATCACCCCCTGGGGCACGTTCTGCTATCGTGTTATGCCTTTTGGACTAAAGAACGCAGGGGCAACTTATCAAAGAGCCATGACTATGCTTTTCCACGACATGATGCATAAAGAAGTGGAAGTCTATGTGGACGACATGATTGCCAAATCAGAAAATGAAGAAGATCACATACAAAATCTGACAAAGTTATTTCAACACTTACGGAAGTTTCAGCTTTTCCTGAACCCCAACAAGTGTACCTTTGGTGTCTACTCAGGAAAACTCCTTGGTTTCATCGTCAGCAAACGAGGAATTGAAGTAGATCCAGACAAAGTCAAGGCAATTCAAGAAATGCCTTCACCCAGAACCGAGAAACAAGTTAGAGGATTTCTTGGACGTCTGAATTACATCTCGAGATTCATATATCTCATGACTGCAACTTGTGCTCCTATTTTCAAACTTCTACGGAAAAATCAAAGTTGCGTCTGGACAGACGATTGTCAGAAAGCGTTCGATAGCATTAAGGAATATCTGCTCGAACCACCCATTTTGTCTCCTCCAGTGGAAGGAAGACCTTTGATAATGTACTTAACCATCTTAGAAGACTCCATGGGTTGTGTCCTTGGACAGCAAGACGAGACAAAGAGAAAAGAGCATGCCATTTACTACCTAAGCAAGAAATTCACTGACTGTGAATCCCGCTACTCCATGCTCGAGAAGACGTGTTGTGCTTTGGCCTGGGCTGCCAAGCGTCTCCGCCAGTACATGATTCGACATACTACTGGTTTGATCTCTCATATGGATCCAATCAAGTACATCTTTGAGAAGCCTGCTTTAACTGGGAGAATTGCCCGTTGGCAGATGTTGTTATCATAATATGACATTGAGTATCACACACAGAAAGCCGTGAAAGTAAGCATTTTAGCTGAGCACCTGGCTCACCATCCACTCAATGGTCATGAATCAACCAGTTTTGACTTTCCGGACGAGGACGTCATGTACCTCAAGATGAAAGATTACGACGAGCCACTACCAGACGAAGGACCTGAGATAGGATCCCAGTGGGGCTTAATCTTTGACGGAGCTGTCAATGCTTATGGACGAGGAATTGAGGCAATCATTGGTACACCTCAGGGTACCCATATTCCATTTACTGCCAGATTAACTTTCAAATGCACAAACAATGAGGCCGAATATGAAGCTTGCATCATGGGTCTCGAAGAAGCCGTGGATCTAAGAATCAAACACTTGGATGTATACGGAGATTCTGCTTTGGTCATCAATCAAATCAAAGGAGAATGGGAAACACGCCAACCAGGGCTAATTCCTTACAAAGACTACGCGAGAAGATTGTAACTATTCTTCGACAGGGTAGATTTTCATCACATTCCTCGTGAAGAAAACAACTTAGCTGATGCATTAGCCACACTCTCTTCCATGATCAGGATAAATCATTGGAATGACATTCCTCAGATCGATGTTATGCGCCTGGATAGGCCCGCTCATGTTTTCACAGTAGAAGCAATCATCGACGACAAACCGTGGTATCACGACATCAAGAACTTTCTTCAAAAGCAAGAGTACCCTCTTGGGGCGTCAAAGAAAGATAGAAAGACTATGAGAAGGTTAGCTTGTAGATTTTTCCTGAATGAAGATGTTCTGTACAAGAGAAACTTCGACATGGTTCTGCTCAGATGCGTTGACAAAAAAGAAGCAGAAATAATCATGAGAGAAATACATGAAGGTTCCTTTGGTACTCACACCAATGGACACACCATGACAAGGAAAATACTGAGAGCAGGATATTATTGGCTGACAATGGAGTCAGATTGCTACCAGTATGCAAAGAGGTGTCACAAATGTCAAATCTACGCCGATAGAATTCATGTGCCACCATCTATTCTCAACATACTCTCTTCCCCTTGGCCTTTCTCCATGTGGGGAATCGACATGATTGGAATGATCGAGCCAAAAGCGTCCAACGGACATCGCTTCATCTTGGTAGCTATAGACTATTTCACTAAATGGGTTGAAGCATCTTCATATGCAAACGTTACAAGACAAGTTGTCGTCAGGTTTATCAAGAATCACATCATCTGTCGCTACGGCATTCCTAGCAAGATAATCACTGACAATGGGTCAAATTTGAATAACAAAATGATGAAGGAGCTTTGTGAAGAATTCAAGATTGAACATCACAACTCATCTCCTTACAGACCAAAGATGAATGGAGCTGTAGAAGCAGCTAACAAAAACATCAAGAAAATCATTCAGAAGATGGTCATCACTTACAAAGATTGGCATGAAATGCTCCCGTATGCTCTTCATGGTTACCGTACATCAGTACGTACTTCGACTGGAGCAACTCCTTTCTCCCTTGTATATGGCATGGAGGCAGTCCTACCTATAGAGGTTGAGATTCCATCAATGAAAGTCTTGATGGAGGCAGAATTAACAGAAGCCGAGTGGTGTCAAAGCAGATTC
Organism: Vicia villosa; assembly: GCF_029867415.1. NCBI lineage: Eukaryota > Viridiplantae > Streptophyta > Magnoliopsida > Fabales > Fabaceae > Vicia > Vicia villosa. The sequence goes on along the minus strand of NC_081185.1, from coordinate 31,513,869 downwards.
GATGAATTGAACTTAATCGAAGAAAAGCGCATGACAGCTTTATGCCACGGTCAGCTATATCAACAAAGAATGAAGAAAGCTTTCAACAAAAAGGTTCGACCTCACACAATCAAAGAAGGCGACCTTGTACTAAAAAAGATTCAATCTTTTCTCACAGATTCGAGAGGAAAATGGACTCCCAATTATGACGGCCCCTACGTGGTCAAGAGAGCTTTCTCAGGAGGAGCCTTAATACTCACGACTATGGATGGAGAAGAATTCACCCGTCCTGTGAACGTCGACGTAGTCAAGAAATACTTCGCCTAAATAATTAAAAGAACAGCTCGCTAAGTTGAAAACTCGCAAAGAGCAGCTTAGGCAAAAAAGAGCGTCTCGGTGAATCGAAAACCCGAAAGGGCGATTCAGGCAAAAGTTAGAGACATAAAAAATAAATAATCAATCCCGGTAAACTTAAAACCCGAAAGGGGTAGTTTACGCAAAAGTTAGGGATATATGGCAAGTAATTGTGTTCAGGACAAACTTGATCATTCAAAAATCCATAGCGGAGTATTCATCAGCAGTAGGTCATCTTCTACGAAGCACGAATACAGCGCAACTCGGAGTGGAAGGGAAAGATAACGGTCGTCACGTTTCATCGTAGCCCTTTTCCTGAAAAATTACCAATTTCCAACTTTGTAAATACTCCATGGAATCAAGCATTTGGCTGATTACCATTCCATATATAATAATTTGAGCCTTGTGCTTTCTTTGCAAATCGAGTCTTATTCAGTTTCTTGAAATGCATTTTAAGTTTAAACAGTCATTTTCTTGAAACAAATGTTTTCATAAAATAAAAATGAATTTACTTGCAAAAATAGAGGTGAAATTTTCTTTCTAAGGTTTACAAACAATAGGAAGAATGCAAACAGCTACTCCGAGAACGGTTGAGACTCCGGGAACCAAGATTTCCCCATGAGGTCGCTTTGCGAACATCTCCCGATGACGGATCTTCACTTCAATTCATATTACTCACTTCGGACAGCGGACAACTAATAACCAGGTATTCCCGACAGAGTTCGAACTACAAGAAGAGGACATCTTCTGATCAACAAGATTCAAGTCGTATCATAGGATTTTACATCCGCGACAATTCTATTCACTTTCACTTTACATTTTATATTTGTCATAATATTCATGCATACATTATAACTACATAGTCGAGTCAGGCTTTGATCATGTGAATGCCCGAGTCATTAAAGCATATACTCAAGATTCCCCTGCAAAGTTGTGAAAGGGTTTTCTTCTTCATAAAGAAGGTTCATACACCCAAATTCCCCAAGCAAGTCAACAAATGGTAGTCTCCCTCAAAGAGATAGTTTGTTCACTTTTGGAATTCCCCAACTAAGAATCTCCTGCAGAGCGACGCTCGACAGTCTTCTTCAGATGAGATAGTCTGTTTCGCATTTTTGGAATTCCCCACAGGGTCGATGAGCGGTTCTCTTCTCCAAGAAGTGTGGATTCCCCGACATAATTGACAAGTGGTAGTTTTCCCTCCTGGAAAACAGTTTGGTATTTCCCCAGCAGGGTCAAGAGATGCCACTTTTCGTCAAAGAAAATAATTTGGAATCTCCCCAGCAGATCGACAAATGATCCCCAGCGGAGTCAGTGAATGGCAGTCTCTTTTGGCAAAAGACAGTTCGCTCACTTTTTCAGGCAAAAATAACGAATGGCAGCTTTCTTCATGAAGACAGTTCGTTTTGCTTAAAGATTCCTCAACAAAATCAGCAAATGGCAGTCTTTCCCCAAGGAAAGACAGTTTGTCTGTTAAACATTCAAGAGATCGACAAATGGCAGTTTCTTTAAACAATTTGTCTGTTTCGGAGATGTTTCATCCCCGGCATGAGTCGACAAATGGCAGTTTTTCCTCTTAGGAAAACAGTTTGTTGATTCCCTGGCACAAGTCGATGAATGTTGGTTTTCACCCAGAAAACAGTTCGTCTGCTTTCAAGCAAAGTCATTAGCCCCTCAAAAGATCATGAGGCCATATGACATTCTTTCAAGATGTCAAGTCAAAAGGGAAGATGGTGAAGTTTCTTTATTTACCATCAAATGGTATCTTACCTCCAAGTGCTGGTAAGAAGTTTGATAAGGAAACAAACCTTTGAAGTTTCTTTATTTACCATCAAATGGTATCTCATCTCCAAGTGCTGATGAGAAGTTTGATGAGGAAACAAACCTTTGAAGTTTCTTTATTTACCATCAAATGGTATCTTACCTCCAAGTGCTGGTAAGAAGTTTGATGAGGAAACAAACCTTTGAAGTTTTCTTTATTTACCATCAAATGGTATCTTACCTCCAAGTGCAGGTAAGAAGTTTGATGAGGAAACAAACCTTTGAAGTTTCTTTACTACCATCAAATGGTATCTCATCTCCAAGTGCTGATGAGAAGTTTGATGAGAAAACAAATCTTTGGAGAATTTCTCTTTATCTGAGATATTGTCTAAAATCACAACTTAGACCAGTTTCGAGATGCAGGCATCCGAAACAAGGGGAGGTTGTTTACCTTTTTCTAAGTGTCAACACTTAGTTAAAGAAGATGGATTGTGCATTCTACATTGCCATCCATTCACCAGAATCCACATCAAGTATTTCTACAGGAGTTTGTCTCCTCATCCCCCGCTGAGTGCGATAACGGGATCAAGTCATGCAAGGATTTTATCAATTACAACATCTCAGGAGCGCCCAAAATTCGGGCATTCTTTGATATTTAAGTCTCTTTCACGCAGGAGAGATCGAGATATCAATCTCTCTCCTGATAAAAGAAACTTAAATAGGGGCATCTGTCATGCCCTAATTTTTGACCCCCCTGAGATGACATATCTTCAGGATTTTCATCAGGTCAAAGCAAGTACCCAGAGCAGTCACCTCTTTATTTGGCATTTAATCAAGGATGTTCAAAGACAAGAAAACTCAAGCAAATGATCAATCAATAGAAGGATTAGTCTCTAACATAATCATAGGACTCAAGAGCTTCATTTTCTCACCTATGATTGATTAGACACCCAGTCCTCTGAATACAGATTTACTCAGGTCACCAGACTAGGGTTTTTGAGCCTATCAAGGACTAAAATCAGGGATCACCTTTGGGAAACCCTAAAAAGCTTCAGGACATCTATTAAAGACTTCAATCATCTTCAAATGATCCATACAATAAGATCCACTGGACATCACACCTCAATTCAAGATCCACATTCACCAATTTCATCTGGTCGACAATTAGGGTTTTTAACCTAATTCATCTGGATAGTTGACTTTTAATCAGGGCATGGATCCAAAACTCAAGACATGATTCAGGAACCTCTACTACCTCAATATAACCCATTTACATCACTCATTTGAGGAGAAGATCTTGATTCCACACAAAAGTCCAAAATCTCACCTTATTTGGAAAAAGTCAACTGTATGGGATCACCTTTGACTTTTAAGATTTTTGGTCAAACCATGACTTTCAAGGATCAATATCATCAATATATGGATATTAAAGTCATTTGACCAAAGAAATTCAAGAAGAATCTTCAAGGAGCAAAAAGTCGGGAATTAGGGTTTTTGAGGGCATTGTGGGAACTCAAAATTTCACCTACACAACTCAAAAAACTTCCAACATGAAAGTTGTAGATCTTGCAAAATAAAACAACATCTTACATAGCAACTTTTTTCAAAAGATCAATCATTTAAGAGATTTGGAAATTTTGAAGTTTTAGGTCATAAACACTTAGAAAATTTTCTAAGTGTTTTTAACCTAGTTTTCTTCCAACTTTGGCCTCATTTTTCACAAATTTGCCAAAGGATTCTGAAGGAACCATAAACTAATAATTTGAAGTAGATGTTTAGGGCTTTCCAAATTGTGTTCAACCTTCTCCAAATTCATTTTGAGCTAAGAGTTATGCTTGTTCAAAGTTGGCCTCATGAAGTGAAATTATAGGTCATGTACAATTTGAAACTTTGCAATTTTGTGCATTTTGCTTCACTAAGTGATGCTACACGACCTCTAATGCATCTGAAAACATGCCATGCATTCATTTTCACCATGCCATGATAATTGAGGAAGATTCCTAAAACAAGAACATGTGATTATGTAATGATTACATTTGAGAATTTATGGCAAATTGATGAATCACCCAAGGAATCTTCTCACCAACCAATTAGAGCTCACTTTGCATCTGAAATGTTCCCTAAGATCAGATAGAATCAATGGATGGGGAGCTGGCTCGAAAATGCAATGATCACACTTGGATATTCTTTGAAATTTCTTCATGGCTAAGAAACCAAACTCACTTCACTAAGCAAGCTCACTCTCTCAATCAGTACTGAACCATTTGCCTATAAATAGAGAGCTCTTTCTCATTCAGAAAACACACCAAAGCAACCATATTCCTTGCTTTCTCTTTCTCTTCTCATGCTTATGGTTTTTCAACGTTCTTTGGCAAGAAGAATCGTTTTCTTCAAACCAGAGCTTATCTTTGGAAAGTAAGCATTCTAACATCTCAAAGGGGTTCATTTGAGGTGATCCAAGCACCTGGATCACTTCTGTACGTGGAGAATCATCATCTTCACCTCTCACTTGGAGCACTTGCAGTTGGAGGACCACAGAGCATTTCAGAAGGTTTCCAACAAAGCCAAGCATCCAGACGTGTTCCTCAGGTGATAGTGAAGCTGTTCAGATGGCTGCAGCTCATCTGTAACTCAAGATTCATCACTCTCCATGTCCACTTGAAGCTCAAATCGAGGGAGGTCCGTAGAACAATTCAGAAGGTTTGAGGCTACAATAAACATCCAGTTAGCATCACTGAGTCACAAGGAAGCTTTTGGGATCATTCATACAAGCCCAGGTGCTCTCTAACATCCTCACGACCTTCATATTCAGAGGTAAGTTTCTCAACTCCACCTCTTTAATTCGTGTATCTTTCTGGCTAAAACTCAACACCATTCTATTCAGCATCATAAGAGGATTAAAAACCCTCTATCATCAGTCATTTATGCTTCAGTATAGTCATTTAATTTGAATTCCAAATTTTAGGGTTCTTCACGTATTTTAGATAATTCAGTAGATATAGTTAATATAAATTCATAATAGTTACATATCTAGAATCGTGAGTGAATTTAGAGCAAGTTTGGTCTTTATATCGTTGCAAATGGTTGAGAATTGAGAGAGTTCAGAAATTCAAATTGTTGGAGCTTGAGGAAGAAGATGACAATGGTGGTGGCGCGCAAATTTCAAACCTCAGGGCAGAGTTTATTTTATATTTAATGATAGGTGTTTCATAAACGACTGAATAACTTGCCCCAGTGGCCACACATGCGCTCTTAGTCTCCTCATGCCCAAGGTCTGGGGTTCGAATCCCCCTCGCCCCAGATCTTTTGATTTTATTTTCTTTTTTGCTCCTATACACTTGAGCAATATATGAATTGCATTGAAGCCAGTTTGTTATCACCACACGCGCGTTGGCTCAGTGGTGTTGTTTTGGGTTTGTGACCTAGAGGGCGTGAGTTCAAACCTTGGAGGAGACAAACCCAATTTTTTTACCACTATTTTTCTTTTTTTTATTCACAAACTTCACACAATTATTTAACCTATCAAAAATATCCATTTTCACCTCATTTTTCACACACTTATTATTTAATATATCTATTTTGTGAATAATCAAAAAAATCATAAAATATTATTTATTTCATATATTTTTATTAGGTTTAAAATAGTATGTTTTAAGTGTTTTCTTAAATGCTTTGAAAATATATATATATATATTCATTTTTTTAATCTAATTATTTTGTGAATAATTTTATGGTAAAACCCTAATTATTTAGATCTTAATGAGGTATAGATTTCATCTTTGCCTTAATTAAGTTGACTTCTGTCAATTTGCAAAACTGTTTTCAATCTCCGATTAAATAGACGATTAAGGTTTTCAAACAACAAAACCTTATATCATTTTTCAACTGGTTTTATAACAGTAAATCATTTTTCAGTGGGCCTCTAATAGAGTGTAAGTCCCAACACCTTCTTCTCTTCTTAGCTTGTTTTCAAAACTGTATTTTCAAAATCTTCTTTCGGTTTTCAAAACATTCTTCTGGTATTTGAAGGGCATTATTCCCGGTGAAACTCTTCAGATACCTATGTGACCTATGTCCATCTTCACTTCTTCTGTTTTCAAAAACCATTAACTGTTTATCATATATATACTCAACTATTATCCACCAATTACTGTTGAGGCTTTGTACATACTTCTTCAAAGGCCTCCACTCCATCCAGGTTAGGCTTTACAAGCTTTCAATTTACAGTCTTTATTTAAATTACTGTCAAATATAGAACTGTGCATATATTAGTTTAGAACTACGTTCGAGTATAAACCCTAGGACAGTTAAACTATATATATATATATATATTATAGGAATATGACCTAGGATTGAGAATGTCTTCCCGGTGAAGGCTCTTTCCTAATTAGAGATCTGTAGTTCAAACCCCCAAGATGAATTATTCCCGGTGAAACTGTGAATACAAGATTACACTCAAAGATGTTTTTGATTCATGGCAAACTCAAATAAGCATTCAAACAACAAGACTGAAGCAGAAAACTTAAAGAAAAGCAAGCATTGATCACTCATAGGTCAACCCATTATGTTTATATGTTTATAGGTTGCCTCAACACAAGCAGAACAAGAAGAATGCAGAAAAACAGCAGTTAGGTCGACCTACCATCAACCCAGGTCGACCTAAAATGGAGAAAAACTCATATGTCCCTGCTAGGTCGACTCACACATCATTTAGGTCGACCTAAATTGATGAATTCTACATATCAGTCTGTTAGGTCGACCTACACATCAACTAGGTCGACCTAATCTGTGAAAATGTCCCCAGAATGCATCAGAAGAGGATTCTGGTCGACCTACTCCTTCAACAGGTCGACCTAACTGGGAGCAAAATTCTGCAAGCTCTGTTAGGTCGACCTAAGCACTACAAGTGGTCGACCTAACTGATAAAGAAAGTTCAAAAATCAGTTTTTCTTGGTTCTAACTGTTATGCAATCATATATATTGTGCAAGGGTAATCATTCAAGCAACACCAACGACTGAAAGATACACAAACGCTTCTCATCTTCGTTCTTCATCATCTCCAACACAATTACACATAATCATTCTTGCGTTGCGGGTTAGTGATGAGTTCGATAACGTCCATGGAACGGAATTGAAGATTCCTAGTGGGTGAAGGTTTGTGGGGTTTGTTGGTGAATAAAATCTGCGGGTTTTGTCCTCCACGACGGGTGGTTCTTGGGGGTTTTTATCAAGAGGCGTTCATTGAGGATTCGGCTGAGTGTAACGATTGAGGAACGGGGAGTTCAAGGAATCAAGACACTGCAGAAGGGAATCAAAGTGAAGCTCTTGGATAACCTTGATCTGGCTCAAGATTAAGGGGGAAGAAGATTCAAAGGATCGACATAATTGGTTTATCGTTTATCGCTTTGTTATCTTCTTTGTATATACTACTTTCAACATTAATGAAAGATTACCCAATTTCAATTTGGAATTGGGGGCAGACGTAGTCGTAGCGAGGACGATCGACGAACTGCCTAAACAAATATCGTGTTCTTGTCGCTTTTACTTTCTCTTTTACTTTCTGTTCATAATTGGTTATAAGTGCAAAATTGATCAACGATTCAAGTGTTAAAATTGTGAATTAAAGTTCTGCACAAACATCACAATTCACCACAACTTGAATCACTATCAATTTGAACCTATCACCAAGTGTTTGTGTTTTTGCTTAATCCAATCTTACTGCATTGCAAATCAAAGTTGTCAATCTAGGAGTTAATTGGATTTCAGTTGTTAAACGTTTTGGTTAGCTATCATATTACTTCATCATCAATTCCACTTACTCTTTGGTTTTGAAACACATACGACCTTTGCAATAGCGGTCCAGAATAGACGCAAGTTGATTCAGAACCGCTTTCGCTCGAGTCTGTAGAAAAATCTGTAAAAACTTAGTGAGATCTATTCACCCCCCCCTCTAGATCTATAGGCCAGCGTCTAACAAGTGGCATCAAGAGCTCTGGTTTATTCCGTGCTACGTGAAACACTTATTGGAAAGATGGCTTCTGGACCTAAAGGGGCTCATAATAGAGCTCCAGTTTTCAACGAAGAAAACTACGGCTATTGGAAGGATTGTATGTGTGTCCATATCAATGCAATTGATAGGAACATCTGGACAGCTATTGTCAATGGTCCATTTCAGATCACTATGACAAATGCAGCTGGTGCACTTGTTCCAAAACCAGAAGATACTTGGAATGCTGAAGATGAAAAGAAATATGCATACGATTGGAAAGCGAGAAACATTCTAATCTCAGCTCTAGGAGTTGATGAATACTATCGCGTTTCCCATTGTAGATCAGCTAAAGCTATGTGGGACACATTGCAAGTTTCCCACGAGGGAACGGATGATGTCAAACTAGCTAGGATCAATACGTTAACTCAAGAGTTCGAACTTTTCCACATGGAAGATGGTGAAACCATCGAAAGCATGCAGAAAAGATTCGTTCACCTGAAAAATCGATTAAATTCTCTTGATAGACCTGTTTCCAATGCAGTTGCTACTAACAAAATCTTAAGGTGTTTGAACAGGGAATGGCAGCCCAAAGTTACAGCAATTAAGGAAGCAAATGATCTCAACACTTTAGACATTACCACTCTTTTTGGTAAACTAGAGGAACATGAACAGCATCTTAAATGCCTTGACATGCATGAGAAGAGGACAAAGAAAGAAAAGAACATGGAGAAAGAGGTAGAGAAGAAGTCAATAGCTCTAAAAGCTTCGAGCTCCAAGACCTCAAAACGAGAGCCAAAGGATAGTGACACAAGTGATGACGAAGACTCCGATGATGAGGAAATGGGACTGTTTGTGCGAAGATACAACAAATATCTAAAGAAAAATGGAGCAAAACATTCCGACAAAGGATTGATCAACTATAGAAAGCAATCAAACATGTTCAAACAAGATGACGACAACAAAGGAAAGATCAAAGGTCTTTGCTTCAATTGTGGGAAAGCCGGTCACTACAAACCGGATTGTCCATACCTTAAGAAAGAAAAGGAGAAGAACCAAAGCAAAGGTCATAACAAATCTAAAAGAGCTTACATAGCATGGGAAAGTGATTCATCTAGTGAAAGCTCGTCAAGCGATGAAGAAGAATCAGCAAACCTATGTTTCATGGCTCATCAAAACAAGAAAAAGAAAGCTGTAAGTCATCTTAAACCTGAACTCGTAAATAAGGTATCTCATTCTCAACTAAAACTTGCTTTTGAAGAATTACATAGAGATGCAATTAAAGCTTTCAAACTTTTGGCCTCAAATAAGAAAATATTTTCATATCTTGAATCAAAAGTTGAGAAAACCGAAAGGGATATGGAAGCTTTAAAACAATCTATGCTAGACATTCAAAAGGACAAAGTTGAATTAGATCCTACATCATGGTTTGGTTGTGAGACATGTCACATTTGGCAAAAAGAAGTGAGAGATCTAAAAGCCAAGTTAGACAAGGCTCTACAACCAAAAGTGACTTTTGCGGTTGATCCAAACAAGTTCAAAAGATCGTATACTCCTTTATATAGTAAATACACTTTTGTACCAAAAGTATCAACTAGCAAAACTCCATATTCTCATCATATTACCTGTCATTATTGTTGCAAAAAGGGACATACCATTGAAAAATGCAAATTTAGGAGAATTTTAGTTCCTAAAGGAGTATTTCAATGGTTGCCTAAGTGCAACAAATTGTGTACTCACTACCAAGGACCCAATGAAAATTGGGGACCTCCCTCTTTAAATTAATCTTGCAGGAAAAGTGTCTTGACATTGCCGAAAGGTTGTGGTTCCTTGATAGCGGATGTTCAAGACACATGACTGGAGACCTATCTCTTTTCGTTGAGTTTCAAGCAAAGAAAAAGGGGTATGTCACCTATGGAGATAACAATCGTGGAGCCATACTTGGTAAAGGAAGTGTTGGTAACCCTTCTACCACTACTATAACTGATGTGCTGCTAGTAGAAGGTCTTAAACATAATCTTTTAAGTATAAGTCAATTGTGCGACAAAGATTTTAAAGTAATGTTTACAAATTCTGGATGCACAATAGAACATACTAAGAAAAGAGACATTATGTTTAAGGGCTTAAGAGTAAACAACATCTACATGCTAAACTTGGATGAGGTATCTAAGTCTAGTACCAAATGTCTAGTTGCTCTAGGCGATGACTCATGGCTTTGGCATAGACGTCTCGCCCACATAAATTTTGACTTACTAAATAAAGTTGTCTCAAAAGATTTAGTAATCGGCTTACCCAAAATGAAGTTTTCAAAAGATCATCTATGTGATGCTTGTCAAAAGGGAAAGCAAACAAAAATCTCTTTTAAATCAAAGAACGTGGTTTCAACATCACGCCCTCTTGAACTACTTCACATGGATCTCTTTGGCCCTTCAAGGACTAAAAGCATAGGTGGAAACACCTATGGTTTTGTCATTGTCGATGATTACTCGAGATTTTGTTGGACAATCTTTTTACCTAGTAAGGATCAAACTTTTTCAGCCTTTACTCAATTTGCAAGATTATGTCAAAACAAAATGAACAACAAAATAGTTGCAATTCGAAGTGATCACGGTGGAGAATTTGAAAACATTCTTTTGTTAGAACAAGATTTGTTCTTATCAATTATCTTAGTTTTGATGATAACAATAATATGAATTTTGCTTAAGATAATATGGTACTCTAATCCAATGCAATTTCCCTTTCAGGAAATATATAAAGAGTACGCATAATTCAGCGCTCAGAAGATGTGTCTCGAATGGTTCAGCATGCAACATCAGAACATGGTCTGGCAAGACATCAGAAGATGGTCGAAGCAGAATCAGAACATGGGTCTATGGAAGCATCAGAAGAACATGAGATCAGAAGCACTGAAGATCAGAAGATGGTATCACGCTCAGAAGCACTTCAAGGTCAGAAGATCAGAAGATGCTGTGCACCAAGCTGTTTGACTCTGATGATATTCAAACGTCGTATTCACAAACATCAGATCAGAAGGAAGTACACGTGGCAGACTACGCTGACTGACAAAAGGAACGTTAAAGCTACTAAAGGCTACGTCAGTAGACACAGCGTGAACAAGGCTCGAGGTAGTTGACAAAAGCGTATAACATTAAATGCAAAGCTGTACGGAACACGCAAAGCATTAAATGCATTCAACGGTCATCTTCTCAACGCCTATAAATATGAAGTTCTGATGAGAAGCAAGGTTAACGATCCTGAACAAAGACAATTCAAATTAACTTGCTGAAACGCTGTTCAACTCTAAACTCAGAATCTTCATCTTCATCAAAGCTCACTACATTGCTGTTGTAATATCTTAGTGAGATTAAGCTTAAATTGTAAGAGAAATATCACAGTTGTGATTATCGCTTTTAAGAAGCATTTGTAAACTCTTGAATAGATTACATTAAGTTGTAAGGAACTAGAGTGATCAGTTGATCAGTATACTCTAGGAAGTCTTGGCAGTTGGCTGAGCAGGAAGTCTTGGCAGTTGGCTGAGCAGAAAGTCTTAGGAGTGAACTAAGCCTAGAGTGATCGTGTTGATCAGTAGACTCTAGAAAAGTCTTAGGAGTGAACTAAGCAGTTGTTCCTGGAGTGATCAGGTTGTGATCAGAAGACTCTGGAAGACTTAGTTGCGGCTAAGTGGAAAACCATTGTAATCCGTGCGATTAGTGGATTAAATCCTCAGTTGAGGTAAATCATCTATGCGGGGGTGGACTGGAGTAGCTTCGTTAACAGCGAACCAGGATAAAAATAATTGTGCATTTTATTTTTATCACTCAAGATTTTAAGTCACACTTATTCAATCCCCCCCTTTCTAAGTGTTTTTCTATCCTTCAATTGGCATCAGAGCGCCGGTTCTAAGGTGCAAGCACTTAACCGTGTTTAGAAAAGATTCAGGAAGAGAAAAACGCTTCATTTAAAAGATGGTTGATGAAAGTGAAAGGACTATACCTACACCTGCATCTACATCTGGCTCTGCTGAGCAATACAATGGTAACAATGGTTATACTAGACCGCCGGTATTTGATGGTGAAAACTTTGAATACTGGAAAGATAAACTGGAAAGTTACTTTCTGGGTCTAGATGGTGATCTATGGGATCTTCTGATGGATGGTTACAAACATCCTGTAAATGCCAGAGGCGTAAAGCTGTCAAGGCAAGAAATGAATGATGATCAAAAGAAGCTTTTCAGGAATCATCATAAATGTAGAACTGTTTTGCTGAATGCTATCTCTCATGCTGAGTATGAGAAGATATCTAACAGGGAAACGGCCTATGACATATATGAGTCCTTGAAAATGACTCATGAAGGAAATGCTCAAGTCAAGGAGACAAAAGCTCTTGCCTTAATCCAGAAGTATGAAGCCTTCAAGATGGAGGATGATGAAGACATTGAAAAGATGTTTTCGAGATTTCAAACTCTTACTGCTGGATTGATAGTTCTTGACAAAGGATACACCAAGGCTGATCATGTAAAGAAGATCATCAGAAGCTTACCCAGAAGATGGGGTCCGATGGTGACTGCATTCAAGATTGCGAAGAATCTGAATGAAGTTTCTCTGGAAGAGCTTATCAGTGCCTTGAGAAGCCATGAGATTGAGCTGGACGCAAATGAGCCTCAAAAGAAAGGTAAGTCTATTGCATTAAAATCTAATATCAAGAAATGCACTAACGCTTTTCAGGCTAGAGAAGAAGATCCTGAAGAATCAGAATCTGAAGAAGAAGATGAACTGTCCATGATTTCCAGAAGGCTAAATCAACTCTGGAAGACCAAGCAAAGGAAGTTCAGAGGCTTCAGAAGTTCAAGGAAATTTGAACGTGGAGAATCTTCTGATGAAAGAAGATTTGACAAAAAGAAGGTCATGTGCTATGAATGCAATGAGCCTGGACACTACAAGAATGAATGTCCAAATCTTCAGAAGGAAAGTCCCAAGAAAAAGTTTCATAAGAAGAAAGGTCTTATGGCAACCTGGGATGAGTCAGAAGATGATTCAGAAGATGAGCAGGCCAACTGTGCGCTGATGGCGACAGAAGATGACGGATCAGAATCTACATCAGAATCAGATTCTGAAGAGGTATTTTCTGAACTTACTAGAGATGAGTTAGTTTCCGGTCTAACTGAACTTCTGGAACTCAAGTCTCAGATCAGTCTCAAATACAAAAAGCTGAAAAAGCAATTTGAATTTGAAACAAAGAAGCTTGAGCTGGAGAATTCTGAATTAAAAGAAAAACTTTTAAAACTATCCAATAATGTTGGATCTCCTTCTGATTCAGAAAAATCCACTCCCAGTCTAAACCATATTCTGAAAGAATATGATTTAAGTTTCAGGAAGTTCTTATCTAGAAGTATTGGCAGAAGTCAGCTAGCTTCTATGATATATGCTGTGTCTGGAAACAAAAGAGTTGGCATTGGTTATGAGGGTGAAACTCCATACAAACTTGAACCTGTTGATGAAATGAAAATTACATACAAGCCATTGTATGATCAGTTCAAGTATGGCCACTCTCATGATATTAGGCACACCTCACATGCACAAAGTTTTCACATAACACACACTAAGAAGCATGTGACACAACCTAGGAAATATCATGAAACTCACATTAAGAATTATCATGCTGTTCCTCCTATTGCTTACAATGTTAAACCCAAGTTCAATCAGAACTTGAGAAAATCTAACAAGAAAGGACCCAAAAAGATGTGGGTACCTAAGGATAAGATTATTCCTATTGCAGATATCCTTGGCTGCAAGAAGGACAAAGCACAACATGTCATGGTACCTGGACTCTGGATGCTCGCGACACATGACAGGAAGAAGGTCTATGTTCCAAGACCTGGTACTTAAGTCTGGAGGAGAAGTCAAGTTCGGAGGAGATCAGAAGGGCAAGATAATTGGCTCTGGAACTATAAAGTCTGGTAACTCTCCTTCCATTTCTAATGTACTTCTTGTAGAAGGATTAACTCATAACCTCTTATCTATCAGTCAATTAAGTGACAATGGTTATGATATAATCTTTGATCAAAAGTCTTGCAAGGCTGTAAATCAGAAGGATGGCTCAATCCTATTTACAGGCAAGAGGAAGAACAACATTTATAAGACAGATCTGCAAGATCTTATGAGTCAGAAGGTGACTTGTCTTATGTCTGTTTCTGAAGAGCAGTGGGTCTGGCACAGAAGATTAGGTCATGCTAGTTTGAGAAAGATCTCTCAGATTAACAAACTGAATCTCGTCAGAGGACTCCCTAATCTGAAATTCCAATCAGATGCTCTTTGTGAAGCATGTCAGAAGGGCAAGTTCTCCAAACCTGCATTCAAGTCTAAGAATGTTGTTTCTACCTCAAGGCCATTAGAACTCTTGCACATTGATCTGTTTGGCCCAGTCAAAACAGCATCTGTCAGAGGAAAGAAATATGGATTAGTCATCGTAGATGATTATAGCCGCTGGACATGGGTAAAATTCTTGAAACACAAGGATGAGACTCATTCAGTGTTCTTTGATTTCTGCATTCAGATTCAATCTGAAAAAGAGTGTAAAATCATAAAGGTCAGAAGTGATCATGGTGGTGAATTTGAGAACAGATCCTTTGAAGAATTCTTCAAAGAAAATGGTATTGCCCATGATTTCTCTTGTCCTAGAACTCCACAGCAAAATGGGGTTGTAGAACGAAAGAATAGGACTCTTCAAGAAATGGCCAGAACCATGATCAATGAAACCAATATGGCTAAGCATTTCTGGGCAGAAGCAATAAACACTGCATGTTATATTCAGAATAGAATCTCTATCAGACCTATTCTTAATAAGACTCCCTATGAATTGTGGAAGAATAGAAAGCCTAACATTTCATATTTCCATCCTTTTGGATGTGTATGCTTTATTCTGAACACTAAAGATCATCTTGGTAAGTTTGATTCCAAAGCTCAAAAGTGTTTCCTTCTTGGATATTCTGAACGCTCAAAAGGCTACAGAGTATACAATACTGAAACATTGGTTGTGGAAGAATCAATCAATATCAGGTTTGATGATAAGCTTGGTTCTGAAAAACCAAAGCAAGTTGATAATTTTGCAGGTTGTGATATTGACATATCAGAAGTTGTTGAGCCAAGAAGCAACGCATCAGAAGCAGAGCTTCTCAGAAGCAAAGAATCTGAAGATCAAGTATCAGCTTCTCTGGAGGATCTAAGTATTTCTGAAGAACCATCTGTCAGAAGATCATCCAGACTCATCTCTGGTCATTCAGAAGATGTCATTCTTGGAAAGAAGGATGATCCAATCAGAACAAGAGCATTCCTTAGGAACAATGCAGACTGTCAATTAGGTCTTGTATCTTTGATCGAGCCAACTTCTGTTGATCATGCTCTAGAAGATCCAGACTGGATAATTGCTATGCAAGAAGAACTAAATCAGTTTACAAGGAATGATGTTTGGGATCTTGTTCCTAGACCAGATGGATTCAATATAATTGGTACAAAATGGGTCTTCAGAAACAAGCTCAGTGAGAAAGGCGAAGTGGTAAGGAACAAAGCCAGACTGGTGGCTCAGGGTTATAGTCAGCAAGAAGGGATTGACTACACAGAAACCTTTGCACCAGTGGCCAGGTTAGAGTCTATTCGTCTATTAATTTCTTTTGCCACTCAACATAACATCACTCTCTATCAGATGGATGTTAAGAGTGCCTTCTTAAATGGTTATATAGATGAAGAAGTTTATGTCCATCAACCTCCTGGTTTTGAAGACTCTATGTCTCCTAATCATGTTTTTAAACTTAAGAAATCATTGTATGGATTGAAACAGGCTCCCAGAGCTTGGTATGAACGCTTAAGTTCTTTCCTTCTAGATAATGGTTTCACTAGAGGAAAAGTGGACACTACTCTCTTTTGTAAAACCTTTGAAAAGGATATTTTAATTTGTCAAATATATGTAGATGATATTATTTTTGGAACATCTAATGCTACACTTGGAAAGGAGTTTGCTAAGTCTATGCAGGCTGAGTTTGAAATGAGCATGATGGGAGAACTCAAATATTTCCTTGGAATACAAATAAATCAAACATCAGAAGGAACGTATGTTCACCAAACCAAGTATGTGAAGGAACTTCTGAAGAAGTTTAATCTTCTAGACTGCAAAGAAGCCAAAACTCCTATGCATCCAACATGCATCCTAGGTAAGGATGAGGTAAGTAAGAAGGTAGATCAGAAGCTATACAGAGGTATGATTGGATCTCTTCTATATCTGACTGCTTCTAGACCTGACATTCTGTTCAGTGTTTGTTTGTGTGCTAGATTCCAATCAGATCCTAGAGAATCTCATTTAACTGCTGTTAAGAGGATTCTAAGGTATCTGAAAGGTACTACTAATGTTGGTTTAGTTTACAGAAAATCTAAAGAATACAACTTAGTAGGATTCTGCGATGCTGATTATGCTGGAGACAGAATTGAAAGAAAAAGTACTTCAGGAAGTTGCCAATTTCTTGGAAGTCACTTAATCTCCTGGTACAACAAGAAGCAAGCAACCATTGCTCTATCAACCACAGAAGCAGAATATGTCGCAGCTGCTGGTTGTAGCACACAGATGCTCTGGATGAAAAGTCAGTTAGAAGATTATCAGATATTTGAGAGTAACATTCCTATATTCTGTGATAATACTTCTGCTATATGTTTATCTAAGAATCCTATTCTTCATTCAAAAGCTAAACATATTGAGATAAAACATCATTTCATAAGGGACTATGTTCAGAAGGGTGTTATTTCTTTAAACTTTGTTGATACAGACCATCAATGGGCTGATATCTTTACAAAACCCCTGGCTGAAGATAGGTTTAAGTTCATTCTGAAGAACATCAGTATGGATTTATGCCCAGAATGAGAAGATGAGAAGTTCTCATGTATGAGTATCTTCTGAAATGAATGTGGAACATTTTTTTTTAATCAGAAGTTCTGATTGAATTCTTTTAGAAATTATGATTCGGTTATTACTAACGTTTCATTGTCTAAGTTGATTCAGAACCTCTTTTAAAGCAAAACAGCTGTTACGCTTTATCTCGGGATGGTAAACCTGTCGTTACTATTCATGGATAAGCGCGCGTGCAGTTGAAGGGACGCCGACCATAGGTAACTGTGCCAGTCACTTCATTTGTCTTTATTATCTCTCCTCTCGTCACGTAACATTAAATGCTTTTCATCATTCGTTTCATTTTATTTTCCTTTAAATACTCTTCAAAATGGTTTTCGGTTTTCTATCTTTTTGGTTTCCTCTTAAAAGTTCTCTCTCTCTCTCTCTCGGTTTTCATTTCTTCTCTCAAAACCTAGCGTTCACCTCAAGCCTGTTGTAGCTCCATGACTCAAAGGCGACAGATCTCTGTGCATCTCGG
Organism: Vicia villosa; assembly: GCF_029867415.1. NCBI lineage: Eukaryota > Viridiplantae > Streptophyta > Magnoliopsida > Fabales > Fabaceae > Vicia > Vicia villosa. Next base: position 31,496,383 of record NC_081185.1, on the reverse strand, counting down.
GATGGCTCTTCTGATACCGCTCAAGTCAGACTCTTCTTTGATGTTGTTATCAACTTTCATCCAAAGACAGAAGACTTTCTTGAGTTGTGGGAAGATATACTCAACTTCTATGTTGAGTTTCTTGACCGATTGTTGTATTTTTTAATTTTTGTAGTCATTTCCTCTTTGGAAATTCTACTTTGTAGTTTTCTTTTCCTTGCTGCTTCTGCTTGTTTTGTATTTGCTAGGAATGTTTTTCATCTTGTTAAACATAGGAACCTTTTGTAATATCTTTTGATTATCAATGAAAAAGTTTCTTTGTGTTTTACATTCCAGTAAATGCTATCTTTTGTCGTTTTATACATCTGAATCTTTTTATATATTCTTTTTGATGTTATGACAAAAAGGGGGAGAAGATAAATGATAAATGATTTGATTAAATCTATCAGTTGCTGGGTAAAGGCTCCCACACATTCACTAACAAGAACTGCAAGTTCTATATGGTTTAAGTGTTTTGCAGGTACAGAGAAGTGAAGTGAATCTTCAAAGCAAACACTAGAAGCAAAACCATGGAAACTGAAGCAAGCTGAGCGCTGTCAAGCTTCAGAGATCAGAAGCAAGAAAGAAGAATGAATCAGAAGCACTGATAATAGAATTTGAATATCATTGTCTATCCTGTTATGACAAAATTCTATTTGCCCTGATACATATAATGTTATGGCTCTGATACATTATTTGCTCTGATACATGTTTTTAGCCTAAATGCTCTGATACATTTGGCTCTGATACATATCATGTATTTGAATATACATTCTATGTTCTAACTCGTTCATGCTGACTTTTGTCGTTTAGTTTTTTGTTCTGTAACATTTCAGGATGTAGAGATGCTCAGATAATGCTCTGGTACATTCAACAATGTTCTGATACAAATCTAGCATGAAGTGATGTTGGTAGACATTCAAAGTTCTGAAGCTATCCGAGGGAAGCAGAAATCAGAAGATGTGAATACTCCAAAAGATCCAGAAATTCAAGTTCTGAAGCTGTCCTGAATGGAAGCAGAAATCAGAAGCTGTGAATGTTCTGAAGATCAAAGAAACTTAAGTTCTGAAGCTGTCCTGAATGGAAGCAGAAGTCAGAAGCTGTGAGTGTTCTAAGGATCTAAAGAAATTCAAGTTCTGAAGCTGTCCAATGGAAGCAGAAGTCAGAAGCTATGAATTCTCTGAAGACAGAAGCTCATATGATCGTCTCTACCGAAATAATCAGGGAAGTCTTTTATCAAAGTTCTTCGAGTATTTATTTCAGGGGGAGATTATTTATCTCAGGGGGAGATTGTTAATCTCAGGGGGAGACATATTCATATGCTTATGCTATAGCTGTGTAATTTGTCTTTTGCCGTCTACTCTTTCTGATCGCAAATTCATATCATTTATATATGTTTTTGTCATCATCAAAAAGGGGGAGATTGTTAGAACAAGATTTGTTCTTATCAATTATCTTAGTTTTGATGATAACAATAATATGAATTTTGCTTAAGATAATATGGTACTCTAATCCAATGCAATTTCCCTTTCAGGAAATATATAAAGAGTACGCATAATTCAGCGCTCAGAAGATGTGTCTCGAATGGTTCAGCATGCAACATCAGAACATGGTCTGGCAAGACATCAGAAGATGGTCGAAGCAGAATCAGAACATGGGTCTATGGAAGCATCAGAAGAACATGAGATCAGAAGCACTGAAGATCAGAAGATGGTATCACGCTCAGAAGCACTTCAAGGTCAGAAGATCAGAAGATGCTGTGCACCAAGCTGTTTGACTCTGATGATATTCAAACGTCGTATTCACAAACATCAGATCAGAAGGAAGTACACGTGGCAGACTACGCTGACTGACAAAAGGAACGTTAAAGCTACTAAAGGCTACGTCAGTAGACACAGCGTGAACAAGGCTCGAGGTAGTTGACAAAAGCGTATAACATTAAATGCAAAGCTGTACGGAACACGCAAAGCATTAAATGCATTCAACGGTCATCTTCTCAACGCCTATAAATATGAAGTTCTGATGAGAAGCAAGGTTAACGATCCTGAACAAAGACAATTCAAATTAACTTGCTGAAACGCTGTTCAACTCTAAACTCAGAATCTTCATCTTCATCAAAGCTCACTACATTGCTGTTGTAATATCTTAGTGAGATTAAGCTTAAATTGTAAGAGAAATATCACAGTTGTGATTATCGCTTTTAAGAAGCATTTGTAAACTCTTGAATAGATTACATTAAGTTGTAAGGAACTAGAGTGATCAGTTGATCAGTATACTCTAGGAAGTCTTGGCAGTTGGCTGAGCAGGAAGTCTTGGCAGTTGGCTGAGCAGAAAGTCTTAGGAGTGAACTAAGCCTAGAGTGATCGTGTTGATCAGTAGACTCTAGAAAAGTCTTAGGAGTGAACTAAGCAGTTGTTCCTGGAGTGATCAGGTTGTGATCAGAAGACTCTGGAAGACTTAGTTGCGGCTAAGTGGAAAACCATTGTAATCCGTGCGATTAGTGGATTAAATCCTCAGTTGAGGTAAATCATCTCTGCGGGGGTGGACTGGAGTAGCTTCGTTAACAGCGAACCAGGATAAAAATAATTGTGCATTTTATTTTTATCACTCAAGATTTTAAGTCACACTTATTCAATCCCCCCCTTTCTAAGTGTTTTTCTATCCTTCATCTTTTTGAAAAATACTGTGATAAACATGGAATTGAGCATAACTTTTCAGCTCCTAGAACACCTCAACAAAACGGAGTAGTTGAACGTAAAAATCGAGTTCTAGAGGAGCTGGCAAGAACAATGCTGAATGAGGGTAATCTACCAAAGTATTTCTGGGCTGACGCGATTAGTACAGCATGTTATGTTTTGAATAGGATAACAATACGTCCTATACTGAACAAAACTCCCTATGAATTACTAAAGGGTAGAAAACCAAATGTATCTCATCTCCATGTATTCGGTTGCAAGTGTTTTGTTTTGAACAATGGTAAGGATAATCTTGGCAAATTCGATGCTAAAGCTGATGAGGGCATATTCCTTGGTTACTCACAATCTAGCAAAGCATATCGAATATATAATAAGAGATTACTTATAGTAGAAGAGTCAGTACACGTTTCTTTTGATGAATCTTATGCAAAATATGTCGAGAAAGGTCTTTCATTTAATGGTGCAGGCCCATCCACTGAAGACATTGTAAAGGATAAGGAAGATGAGGATGAAAGTATTGTAAAGAAAGATGCTGAGAGAGAGAAAGATGAGTCTCACAATGAAAATGAAAAAGAAAGCATCTCAAACAATGAAGAACTTCCCAAGGCCTGGACAAACGTGAGAGACCATCCAATTGACAATATAATAGGAGACATCTCAAGGGGCGTTACAACACGCTCAAAGATAAGTAACTTCTGCCATCATTTTGCTTTTGTTTCACAAGTTGAGCCGAAAAACGCAAAGGACGCATTACTTGATGAGCATTGGCTAATGGCCATGCAAGAAGAATTAAACCAATTTAAACGGAATGATGTTTGGGACTTAGTCCCTCATCCGGGAGATCATCAAGTAATAGGCACTAGATGGGTTTTTCGTAACAAACTTGATGAAAACGGTGTTATTACTAGAAACAAAGCTAGATTAGTTGCTCAAGGTTACAATCAAGAGGAAGGTATTGATTATGAAGAGACATACGCTCCTGTAGCACGTCTCGAAGCTATTCGCCTTTTACTTGCTTATGCTTGTTCTAAAGACTTCAAACTATTCCAAATGGATGTTAAGAGTGCCTTTCTAAATGGCTATATAAATGAAGAAGTCTATGTTGCTCAGCCACCCGGCTTTGAGAATTACATGTATCCAACTCATGTTTATAAGCTGAAACGTGCTCTATACGGTCTTAAACAAGCCCCTCGGGCTTGGTACGAACGTTTGAGCAAATTTCTCCTTAGTCAAGGGTACTCTAGGGGTAAAGTTGATACTACTCTCTTTATTAAAAGAAAAGATAAGGATATTCTCTTAGTCCAAATTTATGTAGATGATATTATATTTGGGTCCACTAATGCAAAACTTGTCAAAGACTTTTCTAAGCTTATGCAGAGTGAATTTGAGATGAGTCTCATGGGTGAGCTAAATTTCTTCCTTGGCCTACAAATCAAGCAACTCAATCATGGAACGTTTGTGAATCAAACTAAATATTGTACGGAGCTGCTCAAAAGATTTGGAATGAGTGAAGCAAAGGAAATTGACACACCTATGGCAACAAATACAAATCTAGACAAAGATGAGAAAGGTAAAGAGGTTGACGTGAAATTATACCGAGGTATGATAGGTTCACTATTGTATCTTACTGCTTCAAGACCAGACATTATGTTTAGTGTGTGTATGTGTGCAAGATATCAATCTTGTCCAAAAGAATCTCACTTGAAAGCTGTCAAAAGAATTCTGCGATACTTACGTGGAACTACTACATATGGCCTATGGTATCCAAAAGGAAATGAGTGTCATTTGGTAGGATTCTCCGATTCAGATTTTGCTGGCTGCAAATCCGATAGAAAAAGCACTAGTGGAACGTGTCATCTATTCTCAAACTCATTAATAAGTTGGCATAGTAAGAAACAAGTATCGGTTGCATTATCCACTGCTGAGGCAGAATATGTAGCTGCTGGAAGCTGCTGTGCACAAATATTATGGCTCAAGCAACAACTTCTTGACTTTGGTATTAAGCTTGATCACATACCTATCATGTGCGACAACACAAGCGCCATAAACTTGAGTAAAAATCCTGTCTTACACTCACGTACCAAACACATTGAAATAAGGCATCACTTTCTACGAGATCATGTAGAGAAAGGAGACGTTACTTTTGAACATGTAGAAAGCAAGAAGCAACTAGCTGACATCTTCACCAAACCGCTAGCAACGGAGCAATATTTCAACATTCGTAGGGAATTAGGGATACTCGATATCTCTAATTTGGGCTAATTACGTTTGTTTTCTCTTAATATTATTTCTTTACTTTATGTATATATCTATTTGTCTTGCTAACAATCTTTTAGCATAAAGGTAGTTCATCATCAAGCCAGGCGTCATATTGAAAAAGCGGTAACGTAATTGTTGTTCATTTCCAAAAATATTATTGATACTATAATATGCTATCAATTAACATGCTTATAGTGACCTAATGCATAAAAACTGCTCCTGCTCACATATGTGTCTCATTCTACCATTAACTACCTTTTACCTACTATACCATACATGCTAGCATTATTATCTATGGTTCTCTTGTTACTCTTCTATTCTCCTGTTTTCTCTTTTTGATGTTGACAAAGGGGGAGATAGATGCTGGATGTACGGGGGAGCTTTGTTGAGAGATTGCCCTGTTGAGAGATAGATGCTGGATGTACGGGGGAGCTCTGCTGAGTCTTTATCATTTACTACCAGAGCTTAGTCGAATGGTTTGCCATCATCAAAAAGGGGGAGTATGTGAATACAAGATTACACTCAAAGATGTTTTTGATTCATGGCAAACTCAAATAAGCATTCAAACAACAAGACTGAAGCAGAAAACTTAAAGAAAAGCAAGCATTGATCACTCATAGGTCAACCCATTATGTTTATATGTTTATAGGTTGCCTCAACACAAGCAGAACAAGAAGAATGCAGAAAAACAGCAGTTAGGTCGACCTACCATCAACCCAGGTCGACCTAAAATGGAGAAAAACTCATATGTCCCTGCTAGGTCGACTCACACATCATTTAGGTCGACCTAAATTGATGAATTCTACATATCAGTCTGTTAGGTCGACCTACACATCAACTAGGTCGACCTAATCTGTGAAAATGTCCCCAGAATGCATCAGAAGAGGATTCTGGTCGACCTACTCCTTCAACAGGTCGACCTAACTGGGAGCAAAATTCTGCAAGCTCTGTTAGGTCGACCTAAGCACTACAAGTGGTCGACCTAACTGATAAAGAAAGTTCAAAAATCAGTTTTTCTTGGTTCTAACTGTTATGCAATCATATATATTGTGCAAGGGTAATCATTCAAGCAACACCAACGACTGAAAGATACACAAACGCTTCTCATCTTCGTTCTTCATCATCTCCAACACAATTACACATAATCATTCTTGCGTTGCGGGTTAGTGATGAGTTCGATAACGTCCATGGAACGGAATTGAAGATTCCTAGTGGGTGAAGGTTTGTGGGGTTTGTTGGTGAATAAAATCTGCGGGTTTTGTCCTCCACGACGGGTGGTTCTTGGGGGTTTTTATCAAGAGGCGTTCATTAAGGATTCGGCTGAGTGTAACGATTGAGGAACGGGGAGTTCAAGGAATCAAGACACTGCAGAAGGGAATCAAAGTGAAGCTCTTGGATAACCTTGATCTGGCTCAAGATTAAGGGGGAAGAAGATTCAAAGGATCGACATAATTGGTTTATCGTTTATCGCTTTGTTATCTTCTTTGTATATACTACTTTCAACATTAATGAAAGATTACCCAATTTCAATTTGGAATTGGGGGCAGACGTAGTCGTAGCGAGGACGATCGACGAACTGCCTAAACAAATATCGTGTTCTTGTCGCTTTTACTTTCTCTTTTACTTTCTGTTCATAATTGGTTATAAGTGCAAAATTGATCAACGATTCAAGTGTTAAAATTGTGAATTAAAGTTCTGCACAAACATCACAATTCACCACAACTTGAATCACTATCAATTTGAACCTATCACCAAGTGTTTGTGTTTTTGCTTAATCCAATCTTACTGCATTGCAAATCAAAGTTGTCAATCTAGGAGTTAATTGGATTTCAGTTGTTAAACGTTTTGGTTAGCTATCATATTACTTCATCATCAATTCCACTTACTCTTTGGTTTTGAAACACATACGACCTTTGCAATAGCGGTCCAGAATAGACGCAAGTTGATTCAGAACCGCTTTCGCTCGAGTCTGTAGAAAAATCTGTAAAAACTTAGTGAGATCTATTCACCCCCCCCTCTAGATCTATAGGCCAGCGTCTAACAGAAACATCTTGGCAAAAACCTTAGAATCCAAAAAAATAGGACACATCCACCCAAAGAGGAATTATTCCCGGTGAAACCTCTTACCCATTTTCTTAGAGCCAAAATAAGTTCAAAACCACATAGCTTTCTCTTGTGCTATAACAAGGACCCTCGATGACCCTCGATTAGCCTCCTCTTGAGCTTTGTACAAGGACCCACAGGCTTCTTAAAAGCATTTCCAGCTTCCTCTTGAGCTTGTATACAAGGACCCACCAGGTTTCTTATAAACATAGGAACAGGTCTTTAGTCACCTTTTAACATACCCTGGTGAGTTTCTTCCAATTTAAACCAGACTTTAAACAAGCTAAGTTGGTCTCAATTTTACATTGAGTACACCTTTTGGAATGAGAGACATGGACAGTCTCTGTCACCCTTATCTTCATCAATCTTCCTTAGCAGAGTCTAGGATCCATGTTTGCTTATCCTCAACAAGAGTCAGCCTTCATCTTGGGCTTTAAACAAGAAGTCTCCACTAGATAATCTTTCTGCCAATCATTTCAATAAAAATCCCTGGAAAGGGTTAGCCTCCACACATTCTTTCATTTTCAACAAAACCCCTGGAAAGGGTTAGCCTCCAAATTCAGTCAATAAACAGTCAAAATCCCTGGAAAGGGTTAGCCTCCACACATTCTTTCATTTTCAACAAAACCCCTGGAAAGGGTTAGCCTCCAAAATCACTTCTTAAAAAAACCAAAGATTCATTTCTCTTAGGAGATAATTTCCCCAAAAGAGTCAAAACCCCTGGAAAGGGTCAGCCTCCAAAAACATGACAAAAATCAGTCTTTTAACAGACAATTTCTCCAGCTGAGTCAAAATCCCTGTGTAGCGGGGAAAATCTGATATCGAAGCCATGGGATTGACTCGAATCAATATTCCGTTTGAAATCGCCACCGCGCTTTATTTTTTCAAAGGAAAAGGGAAAAGAACGAAAAACCCAAAGTTTTGTTTTTAAAACAAGAAAGAGATCTCAGGTACGGGTGTTGATTATATGAGGGGAAGGTTTAAAGCACCCCTCATATCTGTGGTACTCCACAGGAACCTTTTTGAAAATCTGTGTGTGTGTGCTAAAAAAAGGGGTTTGTTTTATTTTTTTAAAATAAGCTCGGCAAAGCGTTAAGCTTTGGGCCTACATACCTCCTCGGTGCAATGGAGAAGTCAGAGCTAATGTAGTTCCGCTTTTTGGGAAAACATTTTTAAAACGAATAAACACTTTATCGTCGTCGGAGAGAAATACTCAGCCATTGATCTTGAGCATGAGAACAAATGAGTTCTTTGCATCGCAAATGAAAGAAGGGCTCCAACTCGGATAAAATCGACGAGTATGCCACTAGCTCTCTCATGCGGAAAAGATCTCATTATATCAATCAATTTCAAAATCGTGGGGTATAACCACTCGTTTCGACAATTAACGGTGTCTAAACTTTTGAAGAAAAGCCACTAAGGGCAAAAGATATTTTTTAAGAAAAAAGGTTTTGAAAAGATTGCAAACATAAGAAGGTTTTTGAAAAAGGGAGAAGATTTTGAAAATTTAAGAAGGGAGGAGATGAAGAGGCTATCCTATTGCGTAAAATAAAGCTAAGGAAAGAAACGATCTAACCGAAATAAGAAGCCAACACTTGACATTATGAGTCAAGGTAGATTTCCCATCCTTTGGAATTATCAATACCAACACATTAATACTTGGGGATCCAGATGAACTTATTGTCTTAGCACCACTTTTCATTAAGCACATTAAAATTCTGACGAAAATCGGGCAGAGTAACGGCTGTTTTCGGGTAAAATCCTTATCTCAATGCCTTGGAATTAACCATCATGGGCTTCCGAGGAAATACCTGCACACATAAACAGACAACAATCCAATGCCAGACAGACAGAACAATCACAGAGTAATAACAGAATAAGAGTCCAGAGGCACTAAGTCCATAAGTCCGAGTCTCCAAAATGCTAGGGATAGTAACCAATAGTCCAAAAGAGAGCCTTAGGTGTTTTTTAGATTTTTGTTATTTATTAGTGTTTTAGCATAAAAGTAAAGTATGGTCCAAGTGGACAAAGAGAAAATAGCGGAAACATAAACGTCCAAATGGACAAAGAGAAAATGGCGGAATGTAAATATGATGAAATGATAAAATAAAGCGAAAAAGCGAGAAATATAAAGAGCAATATAATAAAGGTGCGGAAATTAAAGTTAGTTGTTAGATGTTAAAGATAACCATCTTGAAACTTGTCAAGTATGTTATCAAAGTTAGTAGGAAGATCTATGGTGAGTGAAGGATGTACTCGGATTTAAATTCAATAGAAACTTATCAGAAGCTTGATAAAATCATAGCGACTACACGATAAATTTCCATAAGTCATAAATCAACCGCATACAATTCTCTTCCATGTTGGATCTTTTTATTCGGGACACGAAATATTGCGCTATGTTAAGCAGATCGCCAAGTGATTTATGTAGAAATCACCCTACAACGAGGCCGGTCAAAACTTTATGTGCTAATGCATGCGAGAAGAACGATATATAGATCGCCTTCCGAAAGCAATACCGCACGAAAAGAAAATAGGTAACGATCTAGTCTTTACTAAGAATCCATAAGAATTCTCAAAGTATTAAGACTTTCATCGATCAAAAGAAAAAAAAAGGAGAAGAAGAAGATAAAATGCATAAAAGTAATCAACTCACACTATCATTAATATCATTCATCCATCTTGATGGATTAGGTCATTTCAAACCTATCAACACCCAAGATCCAATGATATTAATGAAGTGGAGGAAGTAGGAAACCAAAACAAGCATAAAAAAGGCAAAAAACCACATTCTGCCTGCTGGAAATCGATTTCATGCAGGGGGAAATCGATTTCCATAGTGCAGTTTTCAAAAAAAACAAGTTACGTTCAGCAGGAAATCGATTTCAGCCTTAAGGAAATCGATTTCCTCAGTGTAAATTTCAGCAAAAACAGCATTTAAAGGCATGAAACTTGATTTGAACAAATATACAAACACCTTATGATCACACATCAACTTGAGCACGAAATTTCCATCACAAAACCAGCAAATATCATCAATATAGCATCAAAGATGCATTGAACACAAGCAATAAAGATCTACATCATGGATCTAGCAAATTACCACTTCTTGAACAAAGATTTTGGAGTAGCTTCAAGAGCAAGCACAAGGTGTGTAGATCCTTCAAATTTGGAGATGATCAAACAAAGAAAAGAGTGAAATGTAGGAGGTTTAGTTCAAAATTAGCAAGATTCAATGTGAATCTCACTAATCTTATGAAAATGAACTTTGGGTGAGGGTTTTGGAAAGGGTGAGAAATGAATTTGCAAGCAATTTTTTGGCTCTCCAAGCTTGAGAAATGAGAGAGTAGTGGCCTCTATTTATAGCATTTGAGCAAGAGTAGTGGTAGTTTGGTCTTTTTGCATTTGGTAATTAGCTTGTGTTTAATTGGTGATTAAAGTGGCAATTAAATGGTAAAAGTGGTAAAATGGGGTTTAAGTGGGTTTAATGAAGAGAATTATTTTGATGAGGTGGAAAAATGGTGCAATGACAAAAATGGTCAAAGAAAATAGGTGCCAAAATCAAATCAAGCTCCCCTCTCTATTTTTTTTGAATTTCGCCTGAAGGAAATCGATTTCCCCAGGAGTGAAATCGATTTCATTATGTTCCAGAAGAGAATTTGGCGCAAAATACACTAGGGAAATCGATTTACCCAGGAGGGAAATCGATTTCATGCTGTCCTGAATGTGATTTTGTTGAAGATTGCTGCAGGGAAATCGATTTACCCAGTAGGGAAATCGATTTCATCAGTCAAGAATTTGAAAAATGCCTTGTTTATTGCATGTCTTGGCTTGGTACCTACAAAACAAAAGCCTACAAAGAAACAAAGCAATGTTTTTGGTATTTGGGATAGTGTAATATGCATACAAGATAAAAATTCATTGGTGCTTGATGGTCCCTCTTATTGATGAGGTGAGTGCAACACCATAAACAAAACTTCCAAGTGAAAGTCTTGATTAGTGATCGGAATATGAATGATATAGGATCTTAGGGTCAAAAATTGGGGTATGACACCCTGGAAAGGGTTAGCTCCCAAAAATCAGTCTTTTAATAAATAAATCCTTCAATAGAGTCAAAATCCAACAAAAAATAGTTAGCCTCAACCTTGGGCTTCATACAAGGCACCAAAACAATAAAACTCCCCTGTTAATAGTCAGCCTCAACCTTGGGCATTGTACAAGGCAGATAATAGAGTCTCCCCTAGTGAGTCCTTCATTTTTCAGTAGCCACAACCTTGGGCTTTGTACAAGGCAGATAAACCATATGTCGTGTGTCAAAGATTCCTAACATCTAGGATCTTTTCCCATAGAGTCATCCATACTCAGTTTATTTAAGAGTCAGCCACAACCTTGGGCTTCATACAAGGCAGAAAATAATATTTCCCCTAGTAAGAGTCAGCCTCAATTCTGGGCTTTGTACAGAACACCAAATAAAACCCATCAAAATAGATTTTCCCTAAGTAGAGTCAGCCTCAATTCTGGGCTTTGTACAGAACATAAAAATCCCTTGTAAATTAATCCCCAGTGGAGTTTTCTCCCAGAGTCATAATAATAATCAGTCAATCAAAAAGCCTCAAGCTTGGGCCTCATACAAGCCAGCTAAAAAATCAAATCTTTTATACAGTAGATAGACATAGCTTATCTCTATAGAGAGATCTTTCTTCTATCTCACCACATTCAAACAAACAAACATTACATCATTTCATCATTTTAATCAAATCTCCCATTTAGGATTTTTAAAGGCATGAGCTGGCAGTAAAACCCAGACATGTGGTAACTTTCCCTAATTTGGATGAGCATTTTTCTTTCATTTAAGAGGCATTTGACTGGTATACTTGCACATACACAAGTAAGGTCCCCCTCTTGAATGAAATGAATTCAGTTATTCTGTCACTCTTTTAATGTTTGTGGTGGAATAGTAGAAATACCTCTCTATAAAGATGACTTCATGTCTCTTTACTGTAAACAGAGATTTAATTCAAGCTTCAACCTTGAGCTTCAAGCAAGGCACCCAAAAATAATTAATAATTAATTAGTTCCCCGAACTACATTAAACTCTGACTTCCATTAGGGATATGTAGGCATGAGGTTCACAAGGAATCTCAGCGAGCTAATAAAATACCAAAAATAGTCAGTCAGTCTGTCTTTCTTTTATTCAATTCAATTCCTTCTCCTAATACAAAGGAGAAACTTTCCCAATAATCATTAGCAGCACAAACACATTTAGACACAGAGAAGGTTCCTGTAGAGTACTACAGATATGTAGGGTGTTTAAACACTTCCCTATGTATAACCGACCTCCCGGACTCCAGAATTTCTAGTCTAGGTGAAATCCCCACACTTAGCAAACTCCTAGGGTTTAGTTGAGATCTTTTTTTCCCTTTCCTACTCGTAGGACAATAAGAAAGTTCGTGTGATATCGTAGGAAGAACTGAAATAAAATTCCTCCCACCACGGGCGCATTCTCCTTCCAAATTTCGCGTGAAGGGTCTAGCGTGCCGTCCTCCCAAGTGAAACGGGGAGGTAAAAAAAACGACAACCACACTCGACACGAGACTTAAAGACACGATTCCTTGGAAAGGGAATGAACACGTATGCTAGTATGCTAGTTATTTTTTGTACATCATTTTTTGGAAAGTAAATATGCAATGATGCAAAGTGGTGGGAACCACAATACTGGATACATCTGAGATGCCGAGAGATCACACGGCACAAGTTCAAAGGTTCGGTATAGTTTCAAACCACCACACAAACCACAAATCACCAACGAAACAAGTTACCATCGGAACCAGGACATATAGTCACCAACACACTGGAATAGAACATAGATTACCACTCGAACAAGAACCATAGTACCCCACGAACAGGAACCAATAGTACACTCGAACAAGATCAACGGTAACCTACGAACAAGTACCATGGTAACAACCCTCGAACGAGAACAGCGGTAACCCACGAACGAGAACAGCGGTAACCCATGAACGAGAACAGCGGTCACCAACAATGTACCTGTTATATGATCATTTATTCCCGCCCCACTCACGGGTAAAATCTAGGCCAAGGTAAGGTCATGAAACGCAGTATACGGTCTGCCCGAAGTTAAGCATCATCACAGCACGGATGCGGGTGACGATAATACCTCCGTTTGAAACCACTACTCTGCTCGTGGTCATATAATCCATCCCGAGACGTACACCTCGAGACAAACCATGCTCCCACTCTATCCTAGGGTTCCTATGGTTCACACATAGCCTGGGTATTGGGCCTTTTACCTCTTGAAACACCCACCCAACAGACAGAGATCCAGCCAGTCCAGAATATGATGCAGAAAAGTAAAAGCGCACATAGAATGCAATGCAAACAGGTAAATATGCAAAGCAATAAAACACCCAAAGATAAACACACAAGCGCTAGGATCTGTAACACCCCTCTAATAACCCGCGGCAATTAAATAATTATTAATCAGAGTAAACATGCAAGAGGTGTCACAATTCATAAAATGAAGGAAAACACACGTCAGTATAAGTCATGCATTCACTGAAAGCACCTGAGATCATAACTCATTAATCAATTCATGTTTTACACAGCGGAAATACTTCATCAAGTCAACATTCATCGACAATGTATCAGACTTCAAACATCATAAATAAATAGAGTTATAAACAAAACTCTAAAACAAAACAAAACGTTCCCAGTGTTACATCTACCAGAGCATGACACCGACACAATACTAAAACCGACTTATGAGCTAATCCTCACCAAGTCACGCCGCTATCCTCAATCTGAAAATGACAACAAGTAAGGGTGAGTCTCATCACAGTTAACCAATGTTATTGCATCATAAATAATAACATATCATAGTTATATCATTCACCCAATTGTTTCATACTCAGACAAATCAATCATTCATACATCCACAGATAAACAAACAGTCAACATGTAACAGCTATCATCATGCTATAAACAAATCATGCACATGTATGAAACTGACACTATGCATGTGGTACCAATCATCACCAGTGGAAGTCATCCACCGACCGATCTATCATCATCCAGATACGGCCCTGCCAGCACAAATTCCACACAATGGGAATTCTGCCCCTCGCTGAATCCTCTCATCATATAGGATTCAGCCCATGTTTATGAATGCATGCAACATATATATAACATACTTTCATCATCACCATTCTATGAGTAGCATCATCTATACTCATTTCATCATCATCATCATCAATACTAAGCATGTTCATATATACATTACATCATTCAATACAATCAATCATCAGTAAACCACAGAATCACATCACAAGGTTTACACAGTCTAAAACAGCATACAAACAGGCCTACAAATCGAAAGTTACACATCATCGAACTTTCCAGAAAAATCACAAAACTGAAATTTCACATACAGGAAGCCATACGCGTATCATAGGGTCCATACGCATCCATACGCGTATCCCCTTGCCTCATACGCGTATCATACGCATCTCAACAGAACCAAATTTTGCCTACAATCAACCTTATACGCGTATCAGTATAGCCATACGCGTATCACCAGAATAATTTTCCTCTTTCCAAATTCCCATACGCGTATGAGCATCCTCATACGCTCTCATACGCAAAACACCAGTACAAGGTGTTTGGGATAGGGCAACTGCGTATCATACGCGTATAGCCCATTGGGAGTGTCCCCCATACGCGTATGACCTCATCCCATACGCGTATGGCACTGTCTCATACGCGAAACACCAGAAAATGCCCAGAACCTGCAGAATTCGTAACAGTCCAAAAACCCATTCGTTTTTACTCATACCAGTCCACGATTTTGAGTCCAAAAACCAGAGAAAAGCACATCTAAACAGCATACGAATTCATCCATAACCATAGTATATGATTCCCTACCAATTCTATTCATCATACCCTAAATCTATCAGTTATTAGGGACTAACAGTTCAATTTTAATGATGAACACAGATGAATATTCAGAATATAGAATCAATGGATCAAATCATACTCCTAATCCATACTATCACCTATAATACGATAAAAGAGATTAAACGGAGAGTCTCCCCTTACCTCAGATAGAATCTTGGTTCTTGGTCTCTCCCTCTACGGTTCTCCTTCACGTTCCTTGTTCCAACTTCTGTTCTCTCACGTTCTTTCTTTCCCAATTCTCCAATTCTAATTATTTTATGAAAAATAATATTAAATTTGTAAGGGCTTTACTGCACCACACCCCCCTCTTCTTACTAATCTCACACATGGCCCAAATGCCATTAACCATCATTTTCCTCTTATTTTCATAAAATCCATAATAATAATAATTATTAATCTAATATTCAAATTAAATTAAAAATTAAAATTATACGGGTGTTACAACTCTCCCCCACTAAAAGAGTTTTCGTCCTCGAAAACATACCTCAGGTAAAAAGTTCTGGATAAGAATCCTTCATTTGACTCTCTAGCTCCCAGGTAACATTTCCCTCAGCAGGTCCTCCCCAAGCTACTCTGACCAAAGCTATTTCCTTGCCTCGCAATTGCTTCAGCCTTCGATCCTCAATCCTCATAGGTAAAGTCTCAACCGTCAAGTTATCTTTCACCTGTATATCATCTACTTGGATCACATGGGACGGATCTGAAATGTATTTCCTCAACTAAGACACATGAAATACATCATGTAAATTTGCAAGCATCGGCGGTAAAGCGATACGATAAGCCATTTCTCCCACTCTTTCAGAAATTTGGAATGGTCCGATAAAACGCGGAGTCAACTTCTTCGACTTCAATGCCCGACCAATCCCTGTCATAGGAGTAACCCTCATAAACACATGATCTCCCTCTTGAAACTCAAGTGTTTTCCTCCTTTTGTCGTGATAACTCTTATGACGACTCTGAGAAGCCTTCATCTTCTCCTGAATCATTTTAATCTTCTCTGTAGTCTGTTGTACAATTTCTGGACCAATCACAGCACTCTCACCAGATTCGTACCAACACAACGGCGTCCTACACCTCCTACCATACAAAGCCTCAAACGGAGCCATACCGATACTCGAATGATAACTGTTGTTGTAGGTAAACTCAATCAAAGGCAGATAACTATCCCAAGTACCTCCTTTTTCCAACACACAAGCCCGCAACAAATCCTCTAATGACTGAATCGTCCTCTCAGTCTGTCCATCAGTCTGCGGATGATAAGCAGAACTCAATCTTAGCGTAGTACCCAAAGCTTTCTGCAAACCTTCCCAGAACTTAGATGTAAACCTCGGATCTCTGTCTGACACGATACTTGAAGGAATACCATGCAGACTCACTATCTTCTCAATATACAATTGAGCCAGCTTCTCCATCGGATAATCCATTCTCACCGGTATAAAATGTGCAGACTTCGTCAACCTGTCCACCACGACCCAGATAGCTTCACAATTTCTGACAGTTCTCGGCAAACCCGACACAAAATCCATTGAGATGCTGTCCCACTTCCACTCAGGAATAAACATCGGTTGCATCAACCCAGACGGTTTCTGATGCTCGATCTTTGATTTCTGGCAAGTCAAACAAGAATACACAAACTCAGCAATTTCCCTCTTCATTCCAGGCCACCAAAACAACTTTTTCAAATCATGATACATCTTGGTAGCACCAAGATGAATACTCAATCCACTACGGTGTCCTTCTTCCAAAATACGCTTTCAGAGTTCATCAATATCAGGAACACAAACTCGGTCACCAAACCTCAGTATACCATTCTCGTCGACTCTGAATTCACTACTCTTGCCTTGATTAATCAAAGTCAACTTATCAATCAATTCAACATCGGCTTTCTGACCTTCTCTGATCTCTTCAAGAATACCACTAGTCAGCTTCAGCATACCCAATTTGACACTAATAGGAGTACCTTCACACACTAAACTCAAGTCTCTGAATTGCTCAATCAAATCCAATTCCTTCACCATTAGCATAGACATATGCAAGGTCTTCCTACTCAATGCATCAGCAACAACGTTTGCCTTACCCGGATGGTAATTCAAACCAAAATCATAATCCTTCAGAATTTCTAACCACCTTCTCTGCCTCATGTTCAACTCTTTCTGATCAAAGAGATACTTCAGGCTTTTATGATCATTGAATACCTCAAATCTCGAACCATACAAATAGTGTCGCCACAACTTCAAGACAAACACCACAGCTGCCAATTCCAAATCATGAGTCGGATAATTCCTCTCATGCACTTTGAGTTGTCTCGACGCATAAGCGACCACTTGTTGATTCTGCATCAATACACCACCTAAACCCATCAGTGATGCATCACAATAAACCACAAATGATTCTGTCGGATTCGGCAAAATCAAAATAGGAGCACTAGTCAATCTCCTCTTCAGCTCTTGGAATCCTTCTTCACACTTTGCATCCCAAATAAAGGTTTGTCCCTTCCTGGTTAGTTTAGTTAACGGCAATGCTAACTTTGAAAATCCTTCAATGAACTTTCGGTAGTAACCTGCAAGACCAAGAAAACTACGAATCTCTGACACTGACTTCGGAGCTTCCCACTGAGACACAACTTCTATCTTTGTAGGATCAACAGCAATACCATTCTTAGAAATCACATGTCCAAGAAAACTGACTTCCTCTAACCAGAATTCACACTTCGACAGTTTGGCAAAAAGTTGTTTCTCTTTCAACAGCTCTAACACAGTTCTGAGATGTTCCGCATGTTCTTCTTCATTCTTAGAATATATCAGGATATCATCTATAAATACCACCACAAACTTGTCGAGATACGGATGAAAAATCCTGTTCATATATTCCATAAAAACACCAGGTGCATTAGTAACTCCAAACGGCATCACAGAATACTCATAATGTCCATACCTCGTTCTAAAAGCAGTCTTCTGAATAACGTCATCCTTCACACGTATCTGATGATACCCAGACCTCAGATCAATTTTACTAAACACACGTGCTCCAACCAACTGATCCATCAAATCATCAATCCTCGGCAATGGATACCGATTCTTGATAGTGACCTTGTTCAATTGTCTGTAATCTACACACAGCCTCATTGAACCCTCTTTCGTCTTTACCAGCAACACAGGCGCACCCCACGGCGAAACACTAGGACGAATAAACTTCTTCTCAAGCAATTCCTCTAACTGCTTCTTCAGTTCAGCCAATTCAGACGGCGACATACGATACGGCGCCATTGACACTGGACTAGTTCCCGGAACCAAATCAATAGAAAACTCCACTTCTCTTTCCGGTGGCAATTCATTCACATCTTCTGGAAAAACTTCTGGAAATTCACACACCACAAGCAATTCGCCACTCGCCACTTTCTCTTTCATATTCATCAATGCGAACAACATAAACACTGTTGCACCATCTTCGATAGCTTCGTTCACCTGTCTAGCTGTCATTTCCAGACTATCAGAACTAACCTCTTCAGGAAAAATCACCGTCTTCGCAAAACAGTTGATATGAACACGGTTGAATTCCAACCAGTTCATTCCCAGGATTACATCAAGTTGTTTCAACGGAAGGCACACTAAGTCCATCCCAAATTCTCTACCAAAAATGTCAACCGGACAATTCAAGCATGCAGACGAAGTAGTTACTGAACCCGACGCAGGAGTGTCAATAACCATACTTCCATTTATATCAGATATCTCAAGATTTAACCTCTCAGCACAATCCAAAGAAATAAAAGAGTGAGTTGCTCCATGTAGCACCCCAATTTTTGACCCACGCATTTTCATTTATTTTTGACTTGTCGCATTTCATTTGTATTCATCGTTCATACATTGCATTGTTGCATATTTAAAAAAAAAATCGACTTTTATTAAAGTCAATAAAAATTAGCCTTTTAATAGTTTAGATTAATTTTATTTTTTATTTTTAGTTTAGGTTTAATTTAGATAATTTTATTTTATTTATTGTTGTTATTAACATTTTTTTTTAATTATGATTAATTATTATTATTATCATTATAATTTTATAGTTTTTTTTATATAGTTATTAGTATATATTTATCTATGTCAAAAAATGGGAATAAAGAAAAAGCGAGTGGTCCCTAGACGTTGTTTGTTGTATCAGGTTCCCACATTCACAAAATTCCAATTACAACAGTCCAATTTTCTGCACAAAGACTTGTCCGTATCATGCTGCTACCACCTTGCTCTACCCATAAACCTGTCCAACAATCTGCTCCATCTTGCTGCCTATACAAACCAAAGCAATCACCAAAATGCTTTACACAAGTTCTGGACACAAAAAGAACAAAGTCAGAACTCAAAAAATGTTCAAATTTGATTCCAAATTTCCCCCCAATTCTACATCTAAAACCCTAATCTCAGCCTATATAAACAGAGATTCATCACAACAGCAATGGGGGGGAACAACTTCATAGAACCAATACTCTGTTGAAATTAACTCTCAAAACTCACTGTCCTTCACAACTTTACCTTCAGCTTCACTCAGACTCCCTCCACGCAACACATTCCTCAAAACCTTCACTCAACCTCACAACATCAACACATAAAACTCTGCCCAGAAACCACAAACTTCTCAAACACTCCTTACAATCAACAACCATCCATTCAATCTTTCAACACCATCTCAAATCCACAACCCTCCCATTCAGAACACTCACTGCCATAACTCACCCGCACTCAAGTTAACCTCCATACGCATCATCTTTTCAACATATCCACAGCAAACCATAACAACATCAGAAGCAGCAGAAGCAATACACACGCAAGAGAAGAGAAGAAGTAGAAGTAGATCGAAAGAGAAGAGATCTTGCAAAAGTACCTGAAGACTACCTCTGTTTGTTTCCTTTCTGATTCATTTTGCGTTTAATTTCCATTTGCTTAAATAACATGTGATTTATTTCGAATCTTGATGGGAATCGTGGGGACAAGGGTACTGATTTGGTTTATGTGTTTTGCTTGTTTGTGATGATTGTACCATTGTTTACGGTGATTTCCGGTAAACAACCGCTAGTCTTCCAAACTATAATAAATATGATTTGGTTACTCGCAGGATCGACTAGATTGATCCTAGGACGCATAGTCAAAAGGATTGTTATCAATGTTCATTCGAACCATATTCATGATTTGTCTTCTTCAATAAGCGTTGTTCGATTAAAGAACAAATGATCTTGGTAATCGCTTTGTTATATGTAAGTGTGATTTCAACGCAAAGATAAGTAACATAACATATGAAATTAAAAGGACTATTAAAACGTAAGGAATCTTAAAATGCAGAAACGTTAAAGACTTTGAAGGTAAATAACATGAAAGTAATTCGAAAGTAAATGACATTAAAGTAAAGATACATAAATGTAAATGGCGAGAAGTAAACGAAATGCAGTAATTCTGGAAGATATTTGAAAACGAAAGATAATACACATGTATTAAAGTGGTGGTGTCATACGTACATTTTCTCAACGAACTCTTTCTCTTAATGCTTGATACTTGAGTAAATATGTGAGTGATTTGTACAAAATGAACACACAGAATCCTAACATTAAGACTCCTATTTATACTAGTTTCGACCTTAACGGTCCTACACTAATCTGCTGCCACGTCTCTCATAAGAACTTCTAGCCACGCCATCTGTTACTTGGCAGTTACGAAACTGTCTTCGAATTTCAAATCTTCCCGCCTGAGTCCGTCTTCGACGCGTGGCAGTGTATTAAAAACACTACGAAAACACGCTAAGTAGTAATACTTGAATATATTTTATAAATTTTGTCTAAGTCCCCGAAGACACATACTTTCACTAGCTTTCAGTATTCACTATCTTCATAATGAACTTAGAAATCTTTATTCTCGAAGCATGACCATCAGTAGCCATTCTTTTATTTTTAAGGGATGGCCATCAGTAACCATCTTTCCTTCGATTTTCCACTTCTTCGAAGGACAAATATTACAAAACGAAATCTTCAACTAACAAATTGCCCCCAATAAATGCCTGTTTCAAGAATCAACAGAAATAGGCGTTTCTTGTCATTATAAGATTTCGTTCTTTATTGATCTTTGAGAGTTCCAAGACTGCTGACTAACGTTATAATCATTGATGACCCTATTTCCGAAACGTCTTGTCATTTCCAAAGATGTCTTCTCATAACTTACATTCCCACGTTTTTACCTTACTTCTTGATCATTACTCCTACATACTAGGAGTGAAGCTAACTTATTCGACCGCCGTTGGATTAAATCACCAGCCGCCACGTGTTCTTTGGGTTTTACCCAAAAGATTTAAAAAGGGTTTCCGTTAAACCTTTAAATACTTGGTCTTGTACTTCTATACAACCTTTCATTCCTATTTCTTCATCTTCTTCAACAAAAACCAAACATCTTCAATTTTTTTTCAAAAATCTTGTTCCCTTAATCAAAAATTTCTCTATGGCTTCATCTTCAAATGTTCTTCAACCTGTTCTGAAGCTCCAATCAACAACACGGTCTGGGGAACAAGAACACATTCAAAACCCTAACACCGAAGAAATACGTGCTATTTACGATTCCCAGGTAATCATTCCCTTTGAACTTTCTGGAAAATCTCTTGCTTTTATGGGTCCGTTACCAGGTGAAAACATCCCATCTCTGAATAGATTCTTCCCTGCTTATTACAAGACTAGACCATTAGTTAGCAAAATTAAGATAGATGAAGATGGCTGTTCTCCCTCAGGAAAATCTGCTAACATTGAAGAAACTTCAACTGTCACCCCTTTAGCTTTAACGAAAATTAGGTTAAACTATATGACCAATTCTGTAAAAGTGTTTAGGTCAATTCCTTTAGCCAAAGATCCTGATTTGTACTATGCTTGGTTAGAAAAAGTAGAGAAACAGAAAGAATCCTTCTGGAAATCGTTAGGAATATACGATTTGATTCAACTGTCAAAAACAGGTTTAGAATATAACCAACCCATGTTAGTAGCAGCGGTTCACTTTTGGGATGCTTCTCACAACACTTTCCATCTCCCATGTGGAATGGTTACCCCTACTCTTTTCGATGTGGGTGCGATTACAGGACTTCGACCAACTGGCGAAACCTTCGATCCCAATGAAATGGATAATGATACTATTGGTTTTAATGACTCGCAAGTCACTTATACTGCATTCATCCAGAAGCACCATATCACCACCGAAACGGCAGTATCCGACGAAGAGCATATTGCTTTTCTAGCGCTGTGGCTCTCACGATGTGCCTTCTGCTTAAGATCCATACAAGTTGCAAAGAGGTACCTTTGCATGGCTAATCAGTTGCATGCTGGAAAAAAGCTCAACCTCAGCCAACTGCTTTTAGGGTCTCTTTATGAAAACCTCAGCGAAGCTGCAAACCTTACCAAGAATTTCAAATCTGGTAGTTTACTTTATGCTTGTCCTTTCTGGCTATTACAACTGTGGCTTAATGCTACATTCGAAACTCATCTTCCTTTTCGAGGAAACGTCAATGAGGAGGATAGCAAAATCAAAAATCGAACTATAGAAGGGACCCGGTTAGCTTACCTAACTCCAAAAGAAGAAATTGGAAAGCTTCGTGAACACTTTCTGGCATATTCAATGATGTTTGCCCGGCGTAACCAGTTCGATCCTTCTATGGCCCCATTTGCACACAGAACAATAGGTCCCGAATGGTTTACTCGAAAATTTCCATCAACATCTCAGGATCAACAAACTGAATCTATGGAAATTTGGGAAGCTTTTCTGACTCCAAGGTTATTTTCCCATCGCCTTCGACCATCAAAAGGTCAATGTATTCTCATGTGCTATCAACCAAATTTGGTCTCGAGACAGTTTGGGTTGGTTCAAATAAAACCCAAGTGCTTATATGAGAAAAGGAGCCATATGTGTTTCCATACCTTGTATTTGACTGAAGAAGAATGTGAAACAAAAATCAACAAATACGTTGGCACCACCAATCTTTCTCTTGTTCCTTTCGAACCTGCTTTTTACTCTACACCAGATTTTCATCAATGGTGGACGGATTATTATAGCTCTCAAATCTTTGATGCTGATAGTCTTGCTCAAGAACTAACTGCAGCTTTTACTGATGTGCAGGAAAATTTTCAAAAAGGTACTTCAACTCATATTAAAGAAATCCAAGCTTTCCAAAAATTCTTTGAAACTATCTACAGGCCTGATGATCTTAGTCGGACCGTTCGTGAGGCTGCAGTCATTTTGCGCGAAAAGTTTTCTGCCAAACTGGATAAGTTGAAATTGCCCTCGTATGTTCGACCAGAACTACGTTATGAAGTGGCTTTCAAACTTAATCCTCCAAAATTCCCTCCACTACCAAGTGCTGATTTTGGTGTGGCTCTAAGTCCTCCTTTCCCAAACTGGTTCGTGTGTGGGAATGCTCTCAAAATTCTTCGAGAGAGTACCAAAAAACGCGCTGATCGAGTGGTTCCGACTAAGCATACCTTGGATACTTTCAAAGGACATCTTCATATAGATCTTAAACATGTTCGTGTCCTGACTCCAATACCTGAAGGTTTGGATTAAGACAATCTTTTCGACTGACTTTTCTTTTCCTTGCCGATATACTGATTTCAGTTTCGACTACAGCTGTTGCACGAAGGAGGAAGATCAAGGAAGCTTCTGCCCAAAAAGATTCTGGGACATCTAAGAGCAACAAACCAAGTGAAAGTGATTCCATCGTCACTGGCAAGAAGCCTACGGTACATACTCATCTCACATTCTTAATCTTGTACAATCTGTGAGTAGTATCCATCTTATTTATCGTCTATTTGCCAGAGCTCGAAACCTCCAACAGGTTCGAAGCGGAGAGTTTCTTCGACAACTGCCTCAGATGGCGAAGATAAATCTCCTCCCCAAACTAGACAAGGACACATGAAGAGACAAAAAGCTGTTACCCCTTCAAGAAAAGGGAAAGGGATAAGTCCCTCTAAAGCTGCTTCTCCTGGCGATAAGGCGTCCTCTGAAGAGTCTCCTTTGAAAACTGCTAGTAATGCTTTCGTTGTGGAAAGTCATAATTCAAGTCCAGACAATATCCCAACCAAGGTATTTGGGTTCCACCCCACATATTATCTTGTGATTCTAACCAAATAATTGAACTGACATTTACCTTGTTTTTGCAGGATGACGCTGGTACTGCCACTTCAGGTTTTAAGGATCATGGCCTTACCATTAATGTTGACAAACTTTACGGTAATTGTCAAATTTTAACTTTCGTCAACTAAACTCCTCAAAGGCTTATTTTTATGACTAACTTTGCTCCGTTTAATACAGATATTTCTCAAAACAAAACTCATGTTCTCTCGCCAGTCTTCGAAGATGTTAGGCCAATCGCCACCATATTGCCTAATGAACCAGTCGAAGAAAGCCAATCCACTGACGAATCCCCACCTACTCATCAAGACAAAAATTTGGAAGAAGATCACCCATTCTCAGGCAGCGACAATGTGAACCCCCAACCACATGACAGCGAAGATACTGCATCGGAGAAAGATTCTATGGAAGAGACTTCTAAACCAGAAAAACAAGATCCTCAAGGAACTTCGACTCTTGATACAAAAACTCTTCCTGGGACAACTTCGACACTTGCCCCTGCGAAGCCTACTCCTTCGGAGCTGGAACAACTTAAGCAAACTGATCCTCTTAGTTTCCTAAAGGCTATCATGAATGTGAATACTTCTTCGCCTTCGGAACTTGATGTCTCTCCAGCTGTAACTGTAGAATCTAGTGACAAAGAAGATATTCCTAGCCTCCTCCGACAAATAAAAGAGAGATTCTTTGGGGTCAATCTTGTGGATGTTCTCAACCGGGAACCCATTAAGAGTCACAACTTAAATCAACTTTTAAAGAAAGTAGATTTGCTTCAAGTCTCCACAGAAGTTTCAGAGGTAATTGTTCTGCTAGGTTCTCTACTTGAGCAACTCCAAGCCAACATTCTTCGAAAGCAAAAAGTCGAAAGAGAGCTATCTGAGACAATGGCCTCTCATGACTCTTCATGGAATTCTGCTGTGGACGCAACGAAACAAGGTGAGGCCCTCAGGCTTAAACATTCAGAAAATCAGAAGGCCTTTGATGATTATGAGAAGAATATCAACTCCTGGAAACAAGAGATAAAAGTACTCGAGGACAAGATAAAGGAAGCTGAACGTTGTCAGGCAGCCATACAAAAATCCAACCAACAGGATTTGCTCGAAGTGGTGCAGTCGGGAATTAACCATTTCGAGACTGCACAAAAATTAGTGCCAGAGATCGAAAGATTGAAGAAACAACGGGCACTAATTGAGCTTCGTATGTCTTCGTGGGAGGCTCAATACTTGAAGATCAAAAAGGATCTCCCTGAGGATTTTAACTAGCTGTTTCCAACCCTGTTACTTGTTGCATTTTGTTTTGTAATCGAAACTATTGTAGAAACATCTATTTGTATGCTTGACTCCTATTTTCTTCGTTCATATCTATAATGTTTGCCAGCACTATTTTAGCGAATCTAAATATTTCTGCCAAAATATATCTTTAGATTTTCTACAGTGCTTTTATTTGATACAACGTGTAGAACCTGAACCTCTTTCGCAGCATCCTTGCCTCTAGACTTGACGTTTCCACTTCTCTAGCCATAATTATTATTGAACAGTGACGTCACTCTCTTCAAAATGTCAGTTTTAAGACGTGCGTGCATCAGTTTCATGATTACTTCTCAACTTCCAAGGGCGGGAAACGGCGGAAGCCATAACTTCTCTCTTTGGAAAACCAAACGCAGTCCAATCAATCATTAACAATTTAAAACCACCCTTCAGTATTCCCAGTCTATATAAAGGGTCTAATATTGCCTTCATTTCTTCATTCATGCGCTTTCTCTCCAAACCAAACACAGAAAAAGAAAACACACAACTTCTTTCTCAAAAAACCTTTCTTACCTTGCAATGGCTGAAACTCTTTCCTTTAACAACATCAAAGCCCTCATCAGAGGCGAGTTCAGACTCTCTGAGGATGAACTTGTTCGTAACTTTATCAATATCGAAAACCTCTTTGTCAACCAAGAACTGGACTTCTATTTTGAAGAAGTCTTGGAGGGTGCTATCTACCCCAACATGGTGGCAGAATTCTGGATGAATGCGTCTTTACGCATAGATCCTGAAGGTAGGACCACCATTGATTCTGAAATTCGACACGCTCGTCTCAGCATCACTCCCACCACTATTGCCAACCTAATAAGATGCAATAATTCTGGTGCAACTTTTGATGACAACAGTTTCAGCATGACTACTCATCTCATGTTGAGAACTCTTATGGACAACGATCGCTTCAGTGCCAAAGTCATCAGGATCTGGCACCAGATGCTTGTGGGAAACTTTCAACCTCGGAGGATCGATGAGAATAACATCATGGTTGAAGACTTGGAGTTTATCCTCTGTGGTCTTCGAGGGAGGAAAATTAACATTCCTTTGATGATCTTTAAAGGACTGGTTAAAGCTGTCTCTATCGGTGTCGACCGTCAAGGGAGTGTGACCTGTCTTCCATACGGGAGACTCCTCAGTTACATTTTCCTGAAGAAAGGTGTAGTGAGGCGGATGCGCGATTCTGGAGCCAGGGATATGTTCGAAGCTGAACCCTCGCCTGTGCTGTCCTTGGAAGGTTTAGACCAAAGGATTAACTAGCAAGTTTTTACCTTAGGTTTTTTATGCCTTCTTTTTTTCTTTTTTTTTTTTTTTGTAATCTTGGATCCTGTTCTTTGGATCCTTTGTAATGCATGTACTTCTATGCTTTAAATGAAAAAAAAAATATTTTGGTGTCTCCTTAAACTCTTTTCCTTCCATTTAACAATTTATTCTGATTGTAAAGCCATTTTGATCAATGTGGCATATATGTTTTGACACATGCCTGACCATTTTGGCTTTTCGTAGTACCCTGAGTATCTACGTTTTTGCAATCTTTACTTCGTACATACTTGGTTTATATCTCTTCAAATATTTCCCGTTTATTCTTAAGATCCTACGATCTTCTGCTAACTCTTCAATTTCGTAAGCATTGTTCGAGAATACTTTTAAGATTCGAAAGGGTCCTTCCCAATGTGGGGACCATTTACCAAGTGCCTGATTCTTTCGATCTACAGGTAAAATAACTTTCCAAACTAAGTCATTATTAACAAAAGTTTTACCTTTCACCTTTTTATTATATGCTCTGGACACTCTTTCCTTTTGTCTTTTTATCATTTCCAGTGCTCGAAGTCTGTCTTCGTCCAAATCTACTAACTCATTCATCATTAACTCCCAGTATACGTTGGGAGGAATGTCTGCTTGTCTTTGTATTCTTACCGCTTGCAAACATATCTCAATTGGGAGTACTGCATCATGTCCAAACGTCAACTGGAAAGGAGTTGTATTTGTAGCTTCTTTTGGAGATGTTCGACAGGCCCAGAGTGCTTGATCTAAAGTCTTATGCTAGTTCTTAGGTTTCTTTCCCACATGTTTCTTAATAAGGCCAATTATTATTTTGTTTGCTGCTTCAACCTGTCCATTTGCTTGAGCGTAGTAAGGTGTAGAAGTAAATAACTTGAAACCTATTTCTCTGGCAAAGTCTTGCATTTTTCGTCCAGTAAAGACTGATCCCTGATCGGTTGTTATACCTTCTGGGATTCCAAACCTATATATAATGTGTTTTTGAATAAACTCAATCACAGCCTCTTGATCCACATTTGCCAGTGGTATTGCTTCGACCCATTTTGTGAAATAGTCTATTCCTACCAAAATGTACCTTTGACCTTTAGATGACTTGGGGTGAATTTCTCCAATCAAATCTAATGCCCATCCTCTGAAAGGCCACGGTTTTACTATCGTACTTAATTCGTTTGCTGGAGCGTGTTGGATACCTGCATGTTCTTGGCACTCTTGGCACCCTTTCGCAAACTCTATGCAATCCTTTAACATCGAAGGCCAATACATCCCATAACGAAACAAGAGCCATTTCATTTTGTGCCCTGCTTGATGTGCACCACATGCCCCACTATGTACGTTCGACAGAGCCAAATATGCTTCTGCTTCACCTAAGCATTTCAACAATACCCCTTCAGGAGTTTTCTTGAACAATTCATTTCCCATCAGAAAATATGACAAGGCTCTATACTTGATTTTCCTGTCTGTATCCGTCGAAGGATTTTTCAGATAGTTAATGATTGGACTCCTCCAATCTGTGTCTGCCAACGAATCTATATTTAGTACTTCGAATTGTTCTTTGTTGGCATAACCCAATTGTGAGTTCTCTAGATCACTTGGCGAAAGTTTAGTAAACATTGCTCTTCCTCTTACCTCAATCAATTCTTCCAACTTTTCTTTTGATACTTTATATCCTGAAGCTAATTGTGCCAAGTCGTTTGCTTCCTGGTTATTCACCCTTGATACGTGTTTTAATTCCACATATTCAAATTTCTTGAGTAGCCTATTTGCAATGACAAAATACATGATCAAATTCTCTTTGATACACTTGTACTCCTTTGTCAATTGTTTGATGACCAATTCGGAGTCTCCTTTAATATCGACTCTGGTTTCCCCCAATTCTAACAAAGCCTCAAGTCCAGCAATTAATGCTTCGTATTCAGCTTCATTGTTGGAGCATAATGGACCTTCGATTTTATACTTGAGCTTTGTTGGAATTCCATCAGGGGAAATTATCAACATTCCAACTCCAGTACCTTCTCTATGTGTTGAACCATCGAAGTATAACTTCCAAGGTTTTAAGTCCACATAATGCTGATGATTCTCAACCACCGCATGGTCGACAATGAAGTCTGACACAATTTGACCTTTCATTGCCTTGAGAGGCTGAAATATTAATGAATATTCAGTAAGGGCCAAAGCCCACTTGCCAATTCGACTATGAAGTATTGGTTTAGATAACATATGTTTGATAACATCACAATGAGATGAAACGTAAACGTCCACTGGCTTTATATAATACTTAAGTTTGATACAGGAGAAATACAAACAAAGGCAGAGCTTTTCTATATCAGTATATCTAGTCTCTGCATCATTGAGTACTCTACTTAAGTAATAAATGGCTCTTTCGATGCCATTCTCATCTTCCTGGGCCAGCATGCTGCCTATTGTTTTATTTGACGCTGAAATGTATAGTCGCATGTGCTTCTTCCCATTTGGGGGAGACAGGATTGGTGGACAAGTCAAGTATTGCTTTATCTGATCGAAAGCTTCTTGATGTTCAGCACGCCATTCGAATTTTCCTTGCTTAAGCCGTAGTAGAGGTGAGAAAGCTTGCGTGCGTCCACTCAAGTTAGAGATAAACCTCCTTAAGAAATTTATCTTACCCAATAATGATTGTAGTTCTTTCTTCGTGGATGGAGACTTGGTTTCCCTAATGGCTTTTGTCTTGTTCTGGTTAATTTCTATCCCTTTTTTGTGGACTACGAAGCCCAAGAAATCGCCTGCCTGCACAAAGAAAGCACATTTGAGGGGGTTCATCTTCAAGCCATATTTCCTCATTCTTTCGAATGATTGGCTCAGATGATCGAGATGACTCATACCCGAGGTAGATTTTACCACAATGTCATCTATATATACTTGCATGAATGTTTCTATAAAGTCATGAAATATAGAATTCATTGCCCTTTGATAAGTTGCCCCAGCGTTTTTTAAACCAAAAGGCATCACAACCCATTCGTAAGTGCCTATTTCCCCTGGGCAACGAAATGCTGTTTTGGATACATCATCTTCTGCTATAAAGATTTGATTGTACCCCGAATATCCATCCAACATGCTCAAATACTCAAAACCTGCGGCTGAGTCTACTAGCATTTCTGCTACAGGCATGGGATATTCGTCTTTAGGAGTAGCTGCATTAAGGTCACGAAAGTCTATGCATACTCTTAATGAGCCATTCTTTTTAATTACAGGTACTATATTAGCAATCCATTCAACATACCTTGTAGTTTGGATACATTTGCAACGCAAGAGCCTTTCGACCTCTGCTTTGATCTTTGAGTGAATCTCTGGCGCGAATCTTCTGGGAGTTTGCTTTATAGGCTTCTTCCCTTCTTTTATTGGTAATTTTAATTCGACTAAGTCTCTTCCTAGCCCAGGCATCTCATCATAATCCCAAGCAAAACAATCTCTGTTTTCTTTCAGTATTTTGATGACCGTTGCTTTTAATTCAGGTTCTAATTTCGCGCTGATATATGTTATCCTTTTTTGATCATTGTCTCCAAGATTTACTTCTTCAAGTGGATCTTGGGCCAACATCTGTATGTTCGACGCCATTGGGTCTTTTTCGAATCCCAAAGGTTCCTCGTCGTATATTGCATCCAACCTTTGATTTGGTTCTTCCCTTATGATTTCTTCATCTGGAGCCGTGTTTTCGAAACTCGTACGTATCTCCAATTCTGTTATTCCTTCTTTGGTTAGAACCGCATCTATCTTTGTATTTGATAGTTCGGCTTCGAGAGCCGCCTTCCTTTTGTTCTCGGCCATATAGGCCGAAATCTTTTCGAAGAACGAAGACTCAGACATGATTAATGTCATCGTCCCAGCCTGTTGGCCGTACTGTTGGATAATTCTCCAATGGTGCTGTATCTGCTGGACCATCCATGATCTCTCTATCCCATTGGAATCCATTTGGGTGTAAAGTTAAATAGTACAATGCATTTTTATTTGGGGTATACATCTCTTCTGCAGCATGACAAGGGCCTATGTTTGCCAGGTTCCTATCGAAGTTGGTTTTATTCACCTGGTTGACTTCAGCCATGTAGTAACTCTGATCACCTTCGATATTCTCCACTATACCATCTTCTCTCCAAATTGTCACCCTCTGATGCATTGTTGAGGGCACAGCTGCTACCCCATGAATCCATTCCCTACCAAGCAAAAGGTTGTAGTTTGCTTTTGCTGGTATAACCATGAACATGGTTGGCCTGGTAACTGAGCCTACTGTCAAATTGACCTGAACGACTCCCAGTGTTTGTCCTATTTTGCCTTCGTAGTTAGATAAAACCATGTTATGTGGCCTTATATCCGTATCGAACATACCAATTCTTTTTAGCATGTATTGAGGCATTAGGTTCACTGCTGCTCCCCCATCAACTAGGACTTTATTAATGCCAACGTTCTCAATCTTAGCCCTGATATAGAGTGGCTTTAGATGATTTCGCATACCCTCATCAGGCCTTTCGAAGAAAGCATTCTATTCTTCAACTGCACCATTATTCAGCACATAGTAACACACAGGTCTATGTTTTTCCATTTCTTCGATATCAGCCTCTTCACAGTCTTCCACTTCAGTTTCCTGATTAAACTCGTGAGGGAGTACGGAAACAACATTGCAATTCAAAATTATAGATGACACTCCATCAGAATCAAAATCATTTGTCATTCTATCCTCTTCTTTCTAGGAATTTGGACGCATCTTTTCTTCTTCATCCAAGAGTTTTTCAGCTTCGAATAATCTGCGTTCCACAGGAGGTTTGTTTGACTTTGCCCCCTGGTATGGGATTTGGTTGCTACTAGATTCTCCAATTTCTATTGGCCTGTATTCTTTCTGAGCCTTTTTTATTCTCTGATGCCTTCTCCACTGGGACCGAGACATAGGATTTTTTCCTTTATAATTCTCCAATCGATACGCCTCTCGATTGGGTCTTTGAAATTGTTTCCTATATGCCATTGCAGTTCTACCACCTTGGTCCCAACTTCGCCATTTGTTGGTTCTTGCATCAGCTTGCACCCACCTGTCCCTGGGTGCATCTGCAAGGATTTTGAAAGTTACCCTTCGAGCTCTTGGGTGTGGGCTATCAGGCCTCTTTGTTGGAGTCCATATGTCGAAACCGTACAGGTTAGGACGCAACCCCTGAGTTTCTCGACTCATGTAACAGTACACACGTTCGAATGATCGTGCTAGCATTTCATCATAGACTGCCCCACATCTTGGGCACAGAGCAATTTCAGTGTTTCCTTTGTGGCATCTGACCAAAAATCCTACTAAGCTTTCCCCCATCCTTGGGTACAGTTGTAGTAGGGGATTTGGCTCTCTTCCTGGGTGTTCCCATCTTTTGCGTCGAGCCCTTTCGAAGTTGGCTTCGACCCTTCGATTCAGCATGATCGAACACCTTGGACACATCCATTGCTTACCACCATTTCTCTCGTGGCAATTCCAAAGATATTCTTTGAGGCTTTCGGTTTTTGGAGGAACTTCGATGCCTCCATTTTGCCTCGTCAGCCATGTCTCTAGTTCGCCAAATTCAGACACTGGGCGTCTGGCGCTGACCATGTTAACCGCTGCTGGAGGAACTTCAGAGATCTGGATTTTCTGGAGTTTCATCCTGAGGTCTTCAGTGGCCTCACTGTTTTCTTCCTTCGATGCTTCAGTTATTTCTGTCTTGGAAGATTCTTCAACATCAGTGTTGAAGACTATGTCACCATTTAGGCTTTCAGTAGCCTGCTTTCCATTGAACATTGTTTTAGTTTCCACAACTTCAACTTCAGATGCCTCCACCATGTTGATATCTTCTACCTCACAGAGGCTGGCGTCAGCAATGTTCAGGGGATTGGTATCGACCCTCATATGACTCTTGGTCTTGTCAGCAAACTTCAACCTTCCATCATTGAGAGCATTTTGAATTAGATCCCTGAAAAGGAAACATTGAGAAGTTTTATGGCCTAAAAACCCATGATATTTACAAAAACCTCTTTTCTTTCGTTGTTCCAATGGGGGAATTTTGGAATTTGGAGGTAGTATCATTTGGCCATCTTTTACCAATAAATCAAATATTTCATCACACTTGGTAATGTCGAATGTATAAGTTTTCTTAGGGAACCTATCATTCTTATCGTTTTCTACTAGGTTTTTTCCATTCGCAGGATTTAGCAATTTACAGGCATAAGGTGGCGCTTCTTTCAACTCAGCCAAGTCTATTTCGACTTCTTCGGGGCTATATGAGTTGTTGAAAGACTCATCATCAGCGTCCTCGGCCTCGACGTACGCTACTCTTTCCTTCTTATAACTTTTATTCGCCCTAACTTTTTCTGCCTTCAGGCGTTCGACTTGTCGAACCCTGTCTGCTAATTGGGCCATGTCCCTAAGGTATTGGGTATCTAGTTTCTTTCTTATTGAATAATCTAGACCACCTGCAGCCATTTCGACAAGTTCATGCTCTGGGACTGTTGTAAAACACCTTGATTTCAACAGACGGAACCTATTCAAATAGTCATCAATTGTTTCTGTGAATTTTCTTTTAACACTGGCCAATTCTTTCAAACTTATCTTAGTTTGACCCATATAGAATTGCTCATGGAAAAGCCTTTCTAAGTATGCCCATGCATCTATCGAATTTGGTGGCAAAGTGGTAAACCAAATGAAGGCATTCTTTGTCAGCGAACTAGGGAAATATTTGATCCTTAAATCCTCGTTTCCCGCTAAGTCTCCTGCTTCTGTCAAATATCTAGCAATATGTTCCACCGTTGACTCATTAGTTTCGCCTGAAAATTTTGTAAATTTGGGTACCTTAGTGCCCCTAGGCAATTCTGTCTGCATGATATAATCTGATATAGGGGATGTATAATTTGGACGTCTAAGTCCAGTACTAAGGCCATTATTGGCCATAACCCTCTCTATCATGGCAGTTAAGTTATTTTCTGTAGCCAGATTTTCTCTTCTGACTCTTTGGACAACCTCATCTTGGTGTTCGTTCCTACCCACAATCCTTAATCTGGGTCGCTCCTCCTCCGTTTCCTGTCGAACGAGGACGGCTCTTTGATTTGAAGCTTCTAAGTTAATTACTGGAGTCCCTTCGAACATCTCTGCTCTTCGTGAGGGGCCTACATCCCTAGTGGCTGTCCTAGATGACGGAACTATATCTTGTACACGTTCCAAAATGGGCCTCTCTTCTTGATTCGAAGGCTGTTTGTCTTTCCTTTTAGGTGGTATTACTCCCATGAATTCTGCCATTCGATTCATTTGAGATGATATCTTTTGGAAAGTCTCCATGTTTTCCCTATTTGTAGTAGTAACATTTGCCATTAGTGGGCTTAAAACTGAAGTCAATTCTCTGGCCAAAACCCCTACCATATCATGGTTGCTTGCATCCATTTCTTGCCGAAATGCTGCTTGGTTAATTGTGGTAAAGTGGGGCACCTGGGTAGAAAAACTAGTGTTGTGTGCACTTCGACCCACTGAACTAACATTCGGTGAAAATGTCGCATTGTTAGTTGGGGCATATATAGGTCCTGCCCCTCGTACGCTTGTTCCTTACGGGTATGGCATTCCATATGAACTATTTGGTCTCCATTCGAAAGTAGAATTCATGCCTTGACCAGACAAATTATTTGCAGCATTTGTCGATGAAAACAGTACGTCTTCTGGACTTGTGGATGAGGGTGCGGTTGTCGACACTGAAACTGGAGTAGTCCCTGAGGGTCCTGTATTAGTTTCAGGCATAGCCTGGGAATTATCCGCAGGTCTCGATCCATTCGGACCCGTTGCATCCCGTGTTCCTTGAGTGGAAGTCGAATTTGCCGCTCCTGATCCTGAACCTTGTGGGGGATCTCGATCACCCCCTGCACTGGCCGTAGCGGCCATTTTCTTGTTGTACCTTCGTTTGGGAATCAGTTGTGCACTGTTCTTTAATTTACCGTTCCTAAGGTTCATACAAGATCTTGATATTGTCTAGACAAAAATAAAGCAATTAATTAAAACAATCCGCTTGACACAGGTCCCACTGGGCGTGCCAATTTGTTTACGGTGATTTCCGGTAAACAACCGCTAGTCTTCCAAACTATAATAAATATGATTTGGTTACTCGCAGGATCGACTAGGTTGATCCTAGGACGCATAGTCAAAAGGATTGTTATCAATGTTCATTCGAACCATATTCATGATTTGTCTTCTTCATTAAGCGTTGTTCGATTAAAGAACAAATGATCTTGGTAATCGCTTTG
This sequence comes from Vicia villosa, assembly GCF_029867415.1. NCBI lineage: Eukaryota > Viridiplantae > Streptophyta > Magnoliopsida > Fabales > Fabaceae > Vicia > Vicia villosa. The sequence goes on along the minus strand of NC_081185.1, from coordinate 31,461,364 downwards.
TTATATGTAAGTGTGATTTCAACGCAAAGATAAGTAACATAACATATGAAATTAAAAGGACTATTAAAACGTAAGGAATCTTAATATGCAGAAACGTTAAAGACTTTGAAGGTAAATAACATGAAAGTAATTCGAAAGTAAATGACATTAAAGTAAAGATACAGAAATGTAAATGGCGAGAAGTAAACGAAATGCAGTAATTCTGGAAGATATTTGAAAACGAAAGATAATACACATGTATTAAAGTGGTGGTGTCATACGTACATTTTCTCAGCGAACTCTTTCTCTTAACGCTTGATACTTGAGTAAATATGTGAGTGATTTGTACAAAATGAACACACAGAATCCTAACATTAAGACTCCTATTTATACTAGTTTCGACCTTAACGGTCCTACACTAATCTGCTGCCACGTCTCTCATAAGAACTTCTAGCGACGCCATCTGTTACTTGGACAGTTACGAAACCGTCTTCGAATTTCAAATCTTCCCGCCTGAGTCCGTCTTCGACGCGTGGCAGTGTATTAAAAACACTACGAAAACACGCTAAGTAGTAATACTTGAATATATTTTATAAATTTTGTCTAAGTCCCCGAAGACACATACTTTCACTAGCTTTCAGTATTCACTATCTTCATAATGAACTTAGAAATCTTTATTCTCGAAGCATGACCATCAGTAGCCATTCTTTTATTTTTAAGGGATGGCCATCAGTAACCATCTTTCCTTCGATTTTCCACTTCTTCGAAGGACAAATATTACAAAACGAAATCTTCAGCTAACAACCATATGCGTGATTTGTTGTTTTGCTGAGTCGAGATGAGAGTGACGAGAACTAAGAGATATTAACGTGAAAAAACAGAGGGATGTGAGTATGTTGAAGCTCGATTCAAAGAAATTGAGAGGAAGAGAGGCGCGGCCATCCCTCATAGATTTAGGGTTGTTGTTTTAATTCAATTTGGGTCTAAACAGTCTCAGCCCACCCGAATTTCTCATGTACACCCTTAAACTCAGTGCCACACCACCTCTTGAGATTTGTTTTTTTTACAACTTTTGGGCCTGTTTTTTCCAATGACAGCCCAGCGCCCCTGTTCATTCTTCACACCCCTATTTTACTTTCTTTTAAGTCTATTGATATTGATTTTTGTTTTTATCCTTTTTTTCTATTATTTTAGTTATGATCTTGCTTGCTTAATTAAGAAATACAAAAAATATATATATTAATATTGTATAGTTTGATTTTATTTTTATGATATAACAAAACGCAAAAAAAAATTGTATATTATGTAGGTTTGTTAGATTTTACTTCTTGTATTAAAATACCAAAAATATTAGATTAATCTCAATCCAAAAATCAATAAACTTTGGTCCAACGCCAAGTCGTTACAAATAATTCTCGATCCAACATCGAGCTTCTTATTTTCGAAAACCTTTTTCTTAACCATACCGAAAGATCGTGTGACAAGGGGTGAACACCTCTTGAATACCTCGATTCTTTTGGATTAACACTTTTTTTAAAACCTTACATTAATCAAATCAAGAGATTAAGTGACAAGGGGTGAACACCTCTTGAATACCTTGATCTTTTGAACCAAAACACTTTAATCAAACCAAGAGGTTAAGTGACAAGGGGTGCACACCTCTTGAATACCTTGATCTTTTGAACTAAAACACATTAATCAAATCAAGAGATTAAGTGACAAGGGGTGAACACCTCTTGAATACCTTGATCTTTTTGAACCAAAATACATTAATCAAATCAAAAGATTAAGTGACAAGGGGTGAACACCTCTTGAATACCTTGATCTTTTGAATAAAAAACGTTAATTAAATCAAAGTGATTAAGTGACAAGGGGTGAACACCTCTTGAATACCTTGGATCCTTTGAATCAAAAAATAAAAAACCTTTCTTTAATCAAATCAAGAGATTAAGTGACAAGGGGTGCACACCTCTTGAATACCTTAATCTTTTGAATCAAAATACCTTAATCAAATCAAAGTGATCAAGTGACAAGAAGTGCACACTTCTTGAATACCTTGATCTTTTGAATCAAAACAAATTAATTAACAAGGACAACAAGTGATAATGGGGCTCGCTCCTGTTCAATACCTTGGGTAAAGACGCGCTAGGTGAACACCTATGCTCAATCCTTTGCTAAATGTCCGTTTAAAACACAACTTCAATTTCATTCAACCTTTTTGCCCTATGGCTTTTAAAACTCTTTTCATAAACGAGACACTTATCCAATTTTCAATACGAACATACCTCCACATGTGAAGATCGAATATCTTCCACTCGAATGCGATGATGGCCAAAATCATGTCTTATCTTGATTTAGTCATCCATTCTTGTAGTGATCTCATATCCATGTGCGCGTAGTATTTCCATTTGAAAGCGATCGAGTACCTCTCGCTAAAATCAATCAACAAAACTTTTCGTGGTTCTTAGCCCGAACTACGATTGCTCTGACTTTCCCATTGTACTAGGGAATACGTAGGCACAAGATACAAACGTCTTGGCGAGCATAATAATAAAAAAAATCTTTTCTTTTTCCTCATAATAATAAAAAAACCTAAAAACCTTTTATTTCATCTTTTCTCGATTAATAAGCTAAAGAACGCAAACAAAAACACTAACACTCAAACACAAAACTAACTAAACGGGTCCCATCGAGTACGATGGAGGTGAGGGGTGCTAATACCTTCCCCTTGCTTAACCGACTCCCGAACCCTAATTTGGTTATGAACGACCATCTTATCCGTTTCTTTTCATTCGCGGGTTTTATCGATATTTTCCCTTTCCTTCTTGGAATAAATAAAGTTCCGTGGCGACTCTGTTGTACTTCGAGCGCGCGATTGCGCTCGAGTCACATTTTTACCGCTACAGAAAGTGGCGACTCTGCTGGGGACTATCCTAAGAGAGTCAACCCTAGTTTAGTTTGTTTTATGTTTTGAGTGTATATCTTTGTTTGTTTATTCTTGTGTTCTTTATGCTTGTTCTTTATGTTAATTCTTGTGTTGTTTATGTTTCTTTACTCTTGATTTATCGCTTTCAATTTATTTATGTATATACTCAATTGTGGTTATGGAAATGTTATTTGAGTGAAGCTCTCTACCCGAGCTTTTGAAAAACAAGAGAAAAACATAAGTTAGGAGGTGGTTGTGTAGTGCTAGTCCCCAAGGTGAACACCTTGAATGGCTAATACGAAAACCCCACTTGGAGGAGACTTATTCATGAAATTTGTCATAAGATGGCTAGCCCATCGCATGACGAAAATCTGATTTCGTCGTTAACTCCAAGGACCTTTAGAACCCGTTCCATCTATGGTGATGTAGGTATCTCTATCAAAAACCTTAGAGCCATCATGTGAGGGGATCTTTGGGTAAAAGAACATAGAACTGTCTTATTATAAGAAGCTTTCCTCAGTAGGTTCTGTTATCCATTTACATTTATCATTCAATCTTTGTATAGCAACGTGTTGTATTCCATATCATATGACATTGCATCATTCATGCATGTAAAAAATAAAAAAAATCATGCATCTGCATTCATACATTCAAGTTGTCAACAAAAGACTCATTTCGTCTGTCTTCACCCTCAAGTGGTCTGTCTACCGTCATGTTGATTCCTCAACACATTGAACTAGAGGCATGAATCTGAAGACTATGGAAGAACTTCAACGATGCCAAGATTTGCTAAGAGTGGAAGTTATCCAATTGAAGAGCCAATATATCAGACAAAGCAACTCACCCTCGTCATTGATTAATCACTAGGCCTTGTTTCCTTCTGTTTGCAATTTCCTTATTTTATTTTGTGTACTGTATTGAACTTTGTTTGTTCCTGAATGTTAATTTTAATGAAATGAGCATTACATATTTGAATCAATCCATTTACATCCATTGTGTTTATCTTTATACTTTATCTTTCAAAAAAACAAAAATATATCTCTTGTTCACTTTCTTTATCAAACTTTTGTTTTATGCAAAGATTGGAGGGAGGATGATGACAACAAAATACCCAAGTTGTTGAACTGTATGCTTTTAAATAATACTTTGCTGATGATGTAAAGGCATTGTTTCAATCCCAAACACTGGAGAAATAAGGAAGTTAATCCCTAGTCAACCCCTTTGAGCCTAGAAGTTGGAGTTTCTTTTTAAACGAAAAAACCCTCAATTTTAACCTGGGGCAGGGTAGTTCATAGTTAATTTGTTTATGCATTCAATTTCAAGAAAATCATTAAGTACGCCTTTCAATAAGGGTTTCAATCAAAAGTGACCAAGCTGGTTATCATCAATCATCATCGAGGCAGTCACTATCTTTCCAAATACAAAAAAAAAATCAAAAAAATGCCCGCTAGGTCAAAACCTACGAAGGAGACTTAGGCAAAATTGGGGCATCCCGCTGACTGTAATCCTAAAAAGGAACAGTTCAAGAAAAAGTTAGGGATATAAAAAAGAGAGAAGTCAATAAATTCCTGAACAACAACAAAAGTTGTGACTATCAAAAGGAAGAAGTGACTGTCATCTCAAAGACTCCCTTGGCCTTAAACCATCATCATTATCATAGGTGCAAATCCAAAAGCCTCTTGGTGCCTGAATGCATAATTTGAATTAACTGAGCGTAGGATTGAAGTTCATCACGGAGAATGGGGTGGGTACAAATAAATTTTGAGCCTATATCCTTTGTTTCTAAAACCGTGAACCAAGCCACGTTACAACCTTCGAAAGACCAATTGAAGCAAGGTTTATTTTGAAAGCATACTACAACAAGGTTGCGTTAACCTGACTCCTAAAGATCTTTGCAATTCCTTTTGCTTTATCCATCGTTTTGAATGTCTAGAATTCATTTGCTTTACAACAATAATATCATTCCTCAATGATTTTGATTTCAAAATATGCTTTGAGCATCACATTAAAATTACCATTTTTGAATGAACATTTTATTTGCAAGTAAGTACTCATCTTTCAAGGAAGTTCAAACAGTCAAGAGACTTGATTAGTGATCCTATCAGGGGCACGTTACTTCAAGATCCTGTTATTCAAAAGTTAAGCTGGGGCAAGTGTTTCCAACATTTATTTCAAGAACTGAAGCAAGGATCATTTAGCAAGCAGTCAATCAGGGGCAGTTTTCTTCAGCGATCCCCAAGCAGTTTATTCAGTCCTTCTCAAAAGGATCATCGTTGTGACAAAACCATGTTGGAAATGTTCTTGTGTAGAGGAATCAGAGTTCCAATCTCCCCTCACAAAAGAGTCTTCCTCAGTTGTCGTATACAATTGCATTACATTGGCCATTCACATATCATGCATAGAAAATTCGAAATCATGCATCTAAACAAAATTCATACTCATTTACATCTTACGTTGAGATCTAAGTCCAACTTACTTGGCACCTACCAAAGCAGATGTATATCCGTCTGACCACTTTTCTGTCCAATGCTATTCCATGGATGTTTTGCTTCTTTCTTTTATCCGAAGCCTGTTATCGGATGTCATAATCTTTCATTGTCGTCCAAAGCTTGTTATCAGACGTCATAATCTTTCATTGTCATCCAAAGCCTGTTATCGGATGTCATAATCTTGCATTGCCATCCAAAGCCTGTTATCGGATGTCATAAACCGTTCATTGCCATCCAAAGCCTGTTATCGGATGTCATAATCTTTCATTGCCATCCAAAGCCTGTTATCGGATGTCATAAATCTTTCATTGCCATCCAAAGCCTGTAATCGAATGTCATAATTCTTTCATCGCCATCCAAAGCCAGTCATCGGATGTCATGTCATTTTGTTCTCATCCAAAAGCGAGTAATTGGATGTCACAATCCCCAGTAAAGTGTTTTTACCTCATTCAATGTCACTCTCGAATTTATTTGATCATTGATATCGTCTAATACCACCCTTAGACGTTCCTACTATCTTTTTACCCAGAGTTTTATCCCTCGTTTCAAAGCCTCCATCATTAGTTTGTCTCTTGTGGCACTATATTCCCCACAGAATTCAGAGTGTCTCATATCATATTGCATTAAAAAAAAATGTCCATTGCATTCATGTCATAAACATTGTTGCGGTGATCTTAGGACAAAAATTGTGTACTTTATATTTAAGTCTCTTCATATCTTCGATAGAAGAAACTTAAATAGGGGCATCTGTAGCACCCCAATTTTTGACCCACGCATTTTCATTTATTTTTGACTTGTCGCATTTCATTTGTATTCATCGTTCATACATTGCATTGTTGCATATTTAAAAAAAAAAATCGACTTTTATTAAAGTCAATAAAAATTAGCCTTTTAATAGTTTAGATTAATTTTATTTTTTATTTTTAGTTTAGGTTTAATTTAGATAATTTTATTTTATTTATTGTTGTTATTAAATTTTTTTTTAATTATGATTAATTATTATTATTATCATTATAATTTTATAGTTTTTTTTATATAGTTATTAGTATATATTTATCTATGTCAAAAAATGGGAATAAAGAAAAAGCGAGTGGTCCCTAGACGTTGTTTGTTGTATCAGGTTCCCACATTCACAAAATTCCAATTACAACAGTCCAATTTTCTGCACAAAGACTTGTCCGTATCATGCTGCTACCACCTTGCTCTACCCATAAACCTGTCCAACAATCTGCTCCATCTTGCTGCCTATACAAACCAAAGCAATCACCAAAATGCTCTACACAAGTTCTGGACACAAAAAGAACAAAGTCAGAACTCAAAAAATGTTCAAATTTGATTCCAAATTTCCCCCCAATTCTACATCTAAAACCCTAATCTCAGCCTATATAAACAGAGATTCATCACAACAGCAATGGGGGGGAACAACTTCTCAGAACCAATACTCTGTTGAAATTAACTCTCAAAACTCACTGTCCTTCACAACCTTACCTTCAGCTTCACTCAGAATCCCTCCACGCAACACATTCCTCAAAACCTTCACTCAACCTCACAACATCAACACATAAAACTCTGCCCAGAAACCACAAACTTCTCAAACACTCCTTACAATCAACAACCATCCATTCAATCTTTCAACACCATCTCAAATCCACAACCCTCCCATTCAGAACACTCACTGCCATAACTCACCCGCACTCAAGTTAACCTCCATACGCATCATCTTTTCAATATATCCACAGCAAACCATAACAACATCAGAAGCAGCAGAAGCAATACACACGCAAGAGAAGAGAAGAAGTAGAAGAAGATCGAAAGAGAAGAGATCTTGCAAAAGTACCTGAAGACTACCTCTGTTTGTTTCCTTTCTGATTCATTTTGCGTTTAATTTCCATTTGCTTAAATAACATGTGATTTATTTCGAATCTTGATGGGAATCGTGGGGACAAGGGTACTGATTTGGTTTATGTGTTTTGCTTGTTTGTGATGATTATACCATATGCGTGATTTGTTGTTTTGCTGAGTCGAGATGAGAGTGACGAGAACTAAGAGAGATTAACGTGAAAAAACAGAGGGATGTGAGTATGTTGAAGCTCGATTCAAAGAAATTGAGAGGAAGAGAGGCGCGGCCATCCCTCATAGATTTAGGGTTGTTGTTTTAATTCAATTTGGGCCTAAACAGTCTCAGCCCACCCGAATTTCTCATGTACACCCTTAAACTCAGTGCCACACCACCTCTTGAGATTTGTTTTTTTTACAACTTTTGGGCCTGTTTTTTCCAATGACAGCCCAGCGCCCCTGTTCATTCTTCACACCCCTATTTTACTTTCTTTTAAGTCTATTGATATTGATTTTTGTTTTTATCCTTTTTTTCTATTATTTTAGTTATGATCTTGCTTGCTTAATTAAGAAATACAAAAAATATATATATTAATATTGTATAGTTTGATTTTATTTTTATGATATAACAAAACGCAAAAAAAAATTGTATATTATGTAGGTTTGTTAGATTTTACTTCTTGTATTAAAATACCAAAAATATTAGATTAATCTCAATCCAAAAATCAATAAACTTTGGTCCAACGCCAAGTCGTTACAAATAATTCTCGATCCAACATCGAGCTTCTTATTTTCGAAAACCTTTTTCTTAACCATACCGAAAGATCGTGTGACAAGGGGTGAACACCTCTTGAATACCTCGATTCTTTTGGATTAACACTTTTTTTAAAACCTTACATTAATCAAATCAAGAGATTAAGTGACAAGGGATGAACACCTCTTGAATACCTTGATCTTTTGAACCAAAACACTTTAATCAAACCAAGAGGTTAAGTGACAAGGGGTGCACACCTCTTGAATACCTTGATCTTTTGAACTAAAACACATTAATCAAATCAAGAGATTAAGTGACAAGGGGTGAACACCTCTTGAATACCTTGATCTTTTTGAACCATTACATTAATCAAATCAAAAGATTAAGTGACAAGGGGTGAACACCTCTTGAATACCTTGATCTTTTGAATAAAAAACGTTAATTAAATCAAAGTGATTAAGTGACAAGGGGTGAACACCTCTTGAATACCTTGGATCCTTTGAATCAAACAATAAAAAACCTTTCTTTAATCAAATCAAGAGATTAAGTGACAAGGGGTGCACACCTCTTGAATACCTTAATCTTTTGAATCAAAATACCTTAATCAAATCAAAGTGATCAAGTGACAAGAAGTGCACACCTCTTGAATACCTTGATCTTTTGAATCAAAACAAATTAATTAACAAGGACAACAAGTGATAATGGGGCTCGCTCCTGTTCAATAACTTGGGTAAAGACGCGCTAGGTGAACACCTATGCTCAATCCTTTGCTAAATGTCCGTTTAAAACACAACTTCAATTTCATTCAACCTTTTTGCCCTATGGATTTTAAAACTCTTTTCATAAACGAGACACTTATCCAATTTTCAATACGAACATACCTCCACATGTGAAGATCGAATATCTTCCACTCGAATGCGATGATGGCCAAAATCATGTCTTATCTTGATTTAGTCATCCATTCTTGTAGTGATCTCATATCCATGTGCGCGTAGTATTTCCATTTGAAAGCGATCGAGTACCTCTCGCTAAAATCAATCAACAAAACTTTTCGTGGTTCTTAGCCCGAACTACGATTGCTCTGACTTTCCCATTGCACTAGGGAATACGTAGGCACAAGATACAAACGTCTTGGCGAGCATAATAATAAAAAAAATCTTTTCTTTTTCCTCATAATAATAAAAAAACCTAAAAACCTTTTATTTCATCTTTTCTCGATTAATAAGCTAAAGAACGCAAACAAAAACACTAACACTCAAACACAAAACTAACTAAACGGGTCCCATCGAGTACGATGGAGGTGAGGGGTGCTAATACCTTCCCCTTGCTTAACCGACTCCCGAACCCTAATTTGGTTACGAACGACCATCTTATCCGTTTCTTTTCATTCGCGGGTTTTATCGATATTTTCCCTTTCCTTCTTGGAATAAATAAAGTTCGGTGGAGACTCTGTTGTACTTCGAGCGCGCGATTGCGCTCGAGTCACATTTTTACCGCTACACTCCAGTATCAATAATTACAACTAAAGGTGTGCCATGAATGAAACACGTACCTTTAATCAACCTGTCTTCTGGAGTAGTCTCAGACCCAGTCAAAGCAAAAACCTTTCCTCCCGATTGGTTCTTCTTTGGCTTAGGACAATTAGGACTGATGTGACCCTCTTCACCACAGTTGTAGCAAGTCACAACCCTCTTCTTGCAGTCAGCAGCAATATGACCCACTTGGTCACACTTGTAACACTTCTTCTGATCAACCTTGCATTCATTCCTACGATGTCCCATCTCACCACAATTGTAACATCTGATACGAGCACTGGAATCTCCCCCACTGGGTTTCTTCCAATCAACAGGTTTACCTCTACCATATGGCTTACCTCGATCCATATGTTTCATTCCTTTTCTGTCAACCAACTCGCGAGAGTGAGATGACCTCAGCTTGATGTTATCTTCCTCAAAAATCCTGCTACAATCTACCAGATCAACAAACCTCCGGATTCTCTGGTACCTGATACCCTGCTTGATCTCATCACGAAGACCATTCTCAAATTTGACACATTTTGAGAACTCATTGGCTTCATCATCATTGTAATGCACATAGTACCTTGCCAGTTCCACAAACTTAGCAGCATACTCCGGTACTGACATATTACCTTGAACCAGCGCCAGAAATTCAACTTCCTTTCTTCCCCTGACATCTTCAGGAAAATACCTCCTCAGAAATTCCCTCCTGAATACAGTCCAGGTAATTGCTGTACCACTAGCATCCAGCTCAGTTCTGGTTGACATCCACCAATCATCAGCTTCCTCTGATAACATGTGAGTGCCATATCTCACTTTGAGATCCTCAGCACAGTTAATGACTCTGAAAATCCTCTCGATCTCCTTATGCCATTTCTGAGCACCTTCAGGATCATGCGTGCCCTTGAACAATGGAGGATTGTTCCTCTGGAAACTGTTTAGTTGTCTGTCAGCACCAATCGCAGCTCCATTGGCATTCCCTCCCAGCACACCAGCAATCATGCCCAGAGCCTCAGCGATAACATCGTCGTTTCTTCCTCCTCTTCCAGCCATTGTTCTGCTTAACACAAACAATCTGGTCAGAACAAAAGTATCGACAAATAACTCGTATTAGTCGCATACACAGAAGACTGACACTAAGACTCTGGTCACAACGACCGACTATGCTCTGATACCACTATTGTAACACCCCTCTAATAACCCGCGGCAATTAAATAATTATTAATCAGAGTAAACATGCAAGAGGTATCACAATTCATAAAATGAAGGAAAACACACGTCAGTATAAGTCATGCATTCACTGAAAGCACCTGAGATCATAACTCATTAATCAATTCATGTTTTACACAGCGGAAATACTTCATCAAGTCAACATTCATCGACAATGTATCAGACTTCAAACATCATAAATAAATAGAGTTATAAACAAAACTCTAAAACAAAACAAAACGTTCCCAGTGTTACATCTACCAGAGCATGACACCGACATAATACTAAAACCGACTTATGAGCTAATCCTCACCAAGTCACGCCGCTATCCTCAATCTGAAAATGACAACAAGTAAGGGTGAGTCTCATCACAGTTAACCAATGTTATTGCATCATAAATAATAACATATCATAGTTATATCATTCACCCAATTGTTTCATACTCAGACAAATCAATCATTCATACATCCACAGATAAACAAACAGTCAACATGTAACAGCTATCATCATGCTATAAACAAATCATGCACATGTATGAAACTGACACTATGCATGTGGTACCAATCATCACCAGTGGAAGTCATCCACCGACCGATCTATCATCATCCAGATACGGCCCTGCCAGCACAAATTCCACACAATGGGAATTCTGCCCCTCGCTGAATCCTCTCATCATATAGGATTCAACCCATGTTTATGAATGCATGCAACATATATATAACATACTTTCATCATCACCATTCTATGAGTAGCATCATCTATACTCATTTCATCATCATCATCATCAATACTAAGCATGTTCATATATACATTACATCATCATCATAATCAAATTTTGCCTACAATCAACCTCATACGCGTATCAGTATAGCCATACGCGTATCACCAGAATAATTTTCCTCTTTCCGAATTCCCATACGCGTATGAGCATCCTCATACGCTCTCATACGCAAAACACCAGTACATGGTGTTTGGGACAGGGCAACTGCGTATCATACGCGCATAGCCCATTGGGAGTGTCCCCCATACGCGTATGACCTCATCCCATACGCGTATGGCACTGTCTCATACGCGAAACACCAGAAAATGCCCAGAACCTGCAGAATTCGTAACAGTCCAAAAACCCATTCGTTTTTACTCATACCAGTCCACGATTTTGAGTCCAAAAACCAGAGAAAAGCACATCTAAACAGCATACGAATTCATCCATAACCATAGTATATGATTCCCTACCAATTTTATTCATCATACCCTAAATCTATCAGTTATTAGGGATTAACAGTTCAATTTTAATGATGAACACAGATGAATATTCAGAATATAGAATCAATGGATCAAATCATACTCCTAATCCATACTATCACCTATAATACGATAAAAGAGATTAAACGGAGAGTCTCCCCTTACCTCAGATAGAATCTTGGTTCTTGGTCTCTCCCTCTACGGTTTCCCAATTCTCCAATTCTAATTATTTTATGAAAAATAATATTAAATTAGTAAGGGCTTTACTGCACCACACCCCCCTCTTCTTACTAATCTCACACATGGCCCAAATGCCATTAACCATCATTTTCCTCTTATTTTCATAAAATCCATAATAATAATAATTATTAATCTAATATTCAAATTAAATTAAAAATTAAAATTATACGGGTGTTACAGGATCGACTCGCTAAGTCCAGACCCGCAATAGGTCGAGACGTCCCCAGCAGAGTCGCCAGCTGTCGCTACCCGCGAAAAATTAACAGAGTCGCCACTAACATATTTATCCTGAAAAGGAAGGGAATGCCAGCAAACCACGAAACAAAACAACGGTCTCACGACCACAGAAAAAGGGTAAGGGAGTCGGTTACGCGAAGGGAAGGTATATAGAACCCCACGCGCCCATCGTACTCGATGGTATCCACGCCTGTCTAAATCTATGGGTGTGTAACTAACCTACGCTAATCTGGACTAAAATGAATGCAGAATGTAGGGGAAATAAAAGATTATGCTCGCACGGGCCCTACCCCGCTGCCTACTTATCTGTTTTGCAAAATCAGAGCTACCGTAGCTCGACTAACTAGTTTCTGTTTGTTTTGTGTTTTTTAGGTGAACGAGTTACATTCACACTCCGCTGCTCGACCTTTGGAGACTTATGCTTGGGAATGGAGCGGAAATAACAAGCTCTTAAGAAAAGAAAATCAAAGAGTGTGGCTTGTGTTTTAAAGAATGCATGAGGAAGACCTAAGCTAAGGGGGAAAGCTTGCTACCTAATGTTGTCATACAAAGGGTACAAGTCTAAACTAGTCTATCAACCTACGAGGGAGAGGGAAAGGGAAAGCAAACAAGTATATCACACAAACGAGCTTCGGTCGTAAAGCAAACAAACCAACGGTACTGACCGAGTGGTAGAAAAGCGGTCCCGCCATAGCCAAGGGGAGCAACTCAACCTAACTCAACCAAGCATTAGACCTCGCGAAAATGATCGGGCCATAGACAAGAGGAGCGAGTCCCTCTCAGCAACCAAGCCGTCACGGATCGTAAAGGAAAACGGTGCGTGCGTACACCGAGCATCAACGTCGAACGACGCGAGCTATAGGAAAGGCGGGGGTCCGGCTACATGAACCCTTTTCCTGACATACTCGATAACAAGATCTTGTGCATGTCCGGAAGCGAGCAACACGTAGCGTGCGCATACCGAACGGACTCGATGAGACTAGGCGGGGGTTGATTGCTAACCCTTTCCGCGTGCCTTCCATGAGGACTTAACCGAGTGCCATATAGGACTTATTACACCGTGACTCCCTGTCACAAAGCACAAATATAAACACACCAACAAAAACAGAGCCTCTTTCGAGGGCTTGGCCAGATGCATGTCTAGGTCCTACTTCTCATGTTAAAGGATGATGCGAGAAAGCGATAAAGTGCGAGAAAAATAAAATGAAACGGGATCAATACCAAACGGATGATGATCCGTAAACTATAGCGACGAGAGAAAGCAAACTAAGAATCCCGCGAGCGAGCTAGCAAAGCAAAAGCAAATGGTCAGCACACCGATTAGCCATGAAAGCACACAAAGGTCGACATGCGCGTCGAGCATAATCACAATACACCTGCAAGAGGAACAAGCAAACCAAACAAGCAGATATAAAGTAATAGGAACGTGTCTCCAAGATGCGAACACGAAGCGGGTGAATGAAATTGTGTCCCGCAAGGAAAGCGGAACACTCAAGTGATAAGTGTCGATCGGTGACTATCCAAATGCCTTGCACAGTAGCACACAAGTTAGAGATATCAAACATCGCAATCGGAATTGCGTTGGTGCTTTACACCGAAAAAGAATAACGAAATGAGAAATTTGACATTAAACATAAATCGAGCGAAAGTAAGATAACAACCAGAAATATCACTCAAATGTTAGTCAAATATGTACACAAGTATTATGGAAACCAAAGCAAGTATTTACAAGTCAAAAGGTACACCGAAACGGTAAAATCGGCTAAAAACGATAAAAAACTAAACTTGTCGGAATTAAACCAAAATTTTATGGTAAGCTAGAAACGTGCCAAAGAACACAAATATGCGGTTGGAATTTATTAAATCGGCTCGGAAGCACGATTTCCGAAACGGGACAGTAGCGAAAACGATGAAAAAAGTCGTCCGAAACCAAAAATAAACCTCACCATCAGCTCCGGAAGCATTATTCTAGTCAAGAAACATTATTCACATTCGCAAAAATTCAACACGGTTCAAGAGTTATGACATTTTGAAGTAAAGCCGACACACCGCGCGCGTTATAGAAAAAATGGGGAAAAAGCCACAAGCAAAGCATAGCATAAATTTCCAGCAAGTAAGAGCAACAATTAACATGCAAACAAACTTTATTATCACCTTGAATCAACACTAAACAAATACACCAAAACTCTAGGCCAAAATCTCTTTAGTTTCTATGTTTTTCAAGAGTTAAAAGTAGTGAACATAACAACAAATGCTAAGTTTAAAATACTGCACTAAAAATGTTGCTAAAACAGTCCCGTAATGCATAGAAAACGCACACAAACACCAAGAAATGACTCGTGGAAATTGACACATCAAATTATATTATTGGCTAGAGCAAAGATAACATAGAATCATGATTTTCAAGAGTGTAACCACTACAATTTTCCACATTAAACTCATTTGTGCACCAAGTATATTCAACTTCAATCATTATCATCAAGCACAACAACAATAACAAGAATCAACCTCAAAAATTCAGCATCATGCTCATGGTTATAACCTCTCATGTCAACACCAATTATCATGCTTATGTTGAAATTCACATTCTATAATTGAACCAAACAAGTCCTACTTCTAAAATTCATCCACATGCACCTTAATTCACAACAACTCAATATTATCAAATCATCACAACTCTCATAATCAAATCATCAAACACTTTGTGTGCATATACTTAATTCATAGAGCATTATCAATATATCATCAACAACTATTCACCGGTAAATCTCGAATTCAATCAAATAATCAAGATCAACACAAATCATTCAATCAACAAACAATTATCATAGATCCATCATTCGCAATAAAAAATCATCATGATCAATATCGAATTAAGCAACAAAATCAATGATCTAGCAAGGTTTGTAGTGAATTTACCGGATCAAGCAACGAGAATGAGATTGGATGAACATGAACGCGAACACGACGCGAACACGAACGAGATCCAAGAGATGAGAGAGAGAGAGAGAGAGAGAGAGAGAGAGAGAGAGAGAGAGGCGCACGCGAATATAGGAGACGAAAGGATGCGAACTCGAGATCCTTGGAGAGGGAGAGAGACGTGCGACACTTCAATCGAAGGAGAAGATCTTGATTTGTGCTTTGATCTTCATTTGTTCTTGAGATTGGATCTTGAATTGATGAAGATTTATGAAGATTTTGTGAGTTTTTGTGGTTTTGATCCAAGAAAATTGAGAGAGAATTGAGAGAAAGTGTTTTTGATATTTTGGGTGAAGTTGAAGTTATGAGAGAATGTGAAGAAAAATGACTTATATAGTGAAGGTAGCGAAATGCCCAAAACGCCCTTAATTATCTCTTTTTTGCTCGTTTTTGAGGAAACGCGAATCGGTGCGAGGTTTGCGAGCGGGACCGATGTCAAATTGAAGATGACTAAAATTGTGGATCATAGCCGTGAGAATCGTCTCAATCGGATAACGGCGAAGAAATTACGCGCGTTTGAATGACGAGAAACGCCGATTCATCTGGCGCGACTGTGCAGAATTTTGTGCATACCGCTCATAGAACTTGATAAAACTCCAACTTCGGCTCAATATCTGAACAAGCATGTGTGACGAAGAATCGAAGCTAACGAAAATTATGAAAGAATTCCGCCAGAATGGGCTTCATACGATAAAAATTGAAGAAGTTGTGAATTTTCAAACTCGGCGCGACATACTCGAAAACACATTTTTTACCGAAAGATTACGACGTTCATTAAAATGCTGGGAGTTTTCAGTGCATAATTGGCCTTCGGTCCGAACATATGAAATCTAGGTAATGATGACATGGAGCTCCAGTTAAATTTTCGAGCGAATCCGACGAGCGGATTATGAGATATGAATTTTCTGAGCTCCAAAACCTTACATTCAGCACCCTTTTTCACTGTGAAATCTCAAGTAATTTGCGAATCTGACAACCTTCCTCAAAGAACTGGCCTCCGAGCCGAACACGAAAGTTGTAGATATTGTCGAAACAGTTGGGCCCACGCGGGAATTCAGCTCGTATCACCTTCCAAATGGTATTTATGAATTTTCTCGTATTTCCACCGCTTGAACCATTTTTACATCGCATCTCCTTAAAACCACAAGAACTCCTTATTGCTTTTCTTCAACTTTTGAATGACGAAATAAATGTCATTAATAACTTATAGCTCAAATAAATAGGGCAAATTTTAGGGTGCAACACCGACAACCAGACAGGTATTACTATCTTATGGTATAATTGCCTTTATTCTTTCCTTTGGACTAACAAGACTTATCATTTTCAGGGTCGAAAACGTCAAAGCAATTCAAACACCACCACTATTGTTAAGAAAGCCAAAACAAACACAGTGAGAAAGGTAATCTCTTTTAGTTGATTTTGTTTTTCTGAGAAATTATTCTTAACAATCATGCATATTTCTGTATTTCCAATTGATTGTCAGTGATGATTCTGAGGAAACTAACTCGCCTAAAAATGACGAAAGTGAAATTTTCTCTCGACCTCCTGCTCTGACTCCAGCAAAGAAGAAAAAGACTACCAAGAGACCTCCTCTAAAAGCTGTTGTGAAAAATCCATCAGAACCAACTACGTCAAAAGCTTCAACTGAGGTAAGATTTTATTTCTACTTTATCATCCCTTCGACTATGTCTTTTCTTTAACATATGAATATTTTGCCTGTAGAAACCTCTTGTATTCTTGGACCTTGTCGAGGAGTCCCTAAAAAAGGGTGAGACAATTGTTGAAACAACTCCAGAAACGACCAGTCTCCCTAGTCCATAAAAGACAGATGCTTTTGGAGTGCTGCTGATTCGACTAATACTCCTACAGGTCAACCTGAAAAACCGGCGAATGTCACTCCAACACCAACTCAAGGAAACCCTGAACCGATCCTCCAAGACCCTAACAACAACAATCAATCAACTCTCTCTCCAGCTCATACCAAGGACAATGCTCAACCTTTTGTCGAGACCATTACTTTGATTCCCTATATTGAAACAAGCATCCCAATTATTCAAGCTGATTCTCAACCCCAGTAAAATAACACCATTGAAGATGACATCTCCAACAATTCTCTCGATCATGCAGACATTTTGAATTTGAATAAGACTAATCCTTCAGAGGCCTTATTGCGTTTGTAGAAGCTTAGGGAAACCTCACCTGCCAAAAATCCTGCCATTCAATCGAATGTTCCAAAAGATGAGATCGAAGCTCCCCTTGTGTCTTTGATTTTTCAACTCCGTGATCATCTCTATGAGCCTGATGTCTTAATTGTTCTCGAAGAATATAATTCTCTTGGTGGAGAAATAAGGAAAATGTTGGATCAAATCATTAAGGCGCCACTTCATGTTCCCATTGCTCAGTACTTCTTCGACTTTGAAGCTTACTTCGACCAATTCTGGCGAGATCTTATTGAAATAAGAAATATTGATCTTCAAGTGAAGAACAAAGTTCTTGAGATGAACAGGGAATGGGATTTTAGTGCTGTTTCTACCAAGAGAGTTGGAGAACTTCAGGACAAGGTTCAAAAATTTTCTGACAAAGAGAAGGCTATCAACAGCAAGATCTCCGACTACGAGGATCAAATCAATGAACTCAACAAGAAAATAATTGAGCTTGAAAAATAAAAGTCTGATCTGGCACAAGTCAAAGGTATTCCCTCTTCTGAAATCATCAACCAGGAAGTCCTGAAAGGCATTGATCATGGCGAAAAGGCCTTGGAGCTAAAAGACACCATCCATTCCCTCAAACAAGGATTAGCTCGACTCAATATTAAGCTTGGATTTAAGTCGACCAAACTAGAAGACTTCAAGGAGAAATTTACTATTTTTTAGATTGTTGTCTGTTCCTTTCTTTTATTAAGAACAATATTTTGTAATGCCTGGCCGTGAGTTTGACCATATTTAATCTAATTTATTTATGTTTCTGCTATATGAATTTCATGAAGTATGGGTTTATATCTTTTCAAATATTTCCCGTTTACCCTCAGGATTCGACGATCCATGCTTAACTCTTCAATCTCATAAGCATTATTCGTGAAAACTTGCATAATTTTAAATGGTCCTTCCCAACTTGGTGATCATTTACCTAATGATTTATCCTTTTGATCCATAGGTAAAATCACCTTCCATACGTAATCATTTATTGCAAATGTTTTCAATCTTAATTTTTTATTATAAGCTTTCGCCACCTTTTGCTTTTGTTTAACCAACCTATCTAAGGCTGTTAATCTTTCTTCGTCCAGATCCACCAATTCGTCCAACATCATATTCCAATATTCATGAGGATATTATTCTATATTTGAATTCTGGCTTATTGTAGATGAATTTCTACAGGCAACACAGCATCATGCCCAAAGGTTAGACGAAACAGAGTAGTATTTGTTGCTTCTTTTAGGGAAGTTCGACATGCCCACAAAATCTGGTCGAGCGTTTGATGCCAATTTTTTGGTTTTCTTCCCACATGTTTTTTTATCAAGTTTATAGTTACTTTATTAGCTGCCTCGACCTGACCATTAGCCTGAGCATAATAAGGGGTTGATGTCAATAACTTAAACCCTGTTTCGACTGTAAAATCTTGCATCTTTCGACCAGTGAAAACTGACCCCTGATCAGTAGTAATAGTCTCTGGTATCCCATATCTGAAAATAATGTGTTTTTGTATGAAACTAATCACATTGTCCTGATCGACATTAACTAACGAGATTGCCTCTATCCACTTCGTGAAATAATCTATTCCCGCTAAAATGTACTTCTGTTGTATAAAAATAGTGCGTACCAAATCAGTTCCCATGCAAACGCATATGTAACTTAAGATACAAAGTTTAGCACTTCCATTTTAGAAAAACAATTCTTTTTACTTTTTCAATGTATTGAGATCCCAACTTGTTTCCATCTGAGCAAAAACAAGCCTAAAGGTGTCAATCAACCTCTCTGCATCCAACAACTTCTGAAGCATGCTTGTACTTGTGCATTGAAACCACCATTTTTACATAACTTTGCTTTCGGCTCCAAACTAAACCATGAACTTGGAATTCAAAATTCTGGTTGCCTCAAGTCCTCAAATCATTTGCCTATAATTAGAGATCATTTATAAGCTTCAAAACACACCAGAAATCCCCCTCAAACCAGAGGTAGCTAAATTTCTCCATTTTGAGCTTTGAAGTTCATAACTTTTAATCTCTTCCCTCTTGTGATTTCTTTACAAACCAATCACTCAAACACACTCCATATAGCATATAGACACTTCTGTATGCATTAAAAGTCCATTGAAACACCTGAATGAAAACCTCTATATCTCACTTGCTCACTTCTGCACCTCGAGATCTTCGGAATGATTGAGGTGCTTTTAATCCAAAGTAAGCATTGCAAAAGCTTCCCGGGGACTCGGGGAAGCTAATAGGATCGTTACAATGCTTCCAGAATTGCTCTAAGTCCATTTTCGATTTCCAATTGCAGAGGTAAGAAACTTGTTCTTGAACTTTGTCATTTAAGCATCAATTTTACATTTCTTAATACCAGATTTCTTGTTTTGATGTGCTGAATAATAGCCCTAAGGTATTATAGATTGATTGTACATATTAGCCATTTAATTTGAATTCAGAGTTTTAGGGTTCATCATGTTTTCTGGAAAATTAAGGAGTTACGGTTGATTTAAATTGATGAATGATACGTGGTTGGATTCGTGGTAAAAAACTGAGCAACTTTCATGTTTATAATTTTGAAAATGATTGAGTATTGATGATGATCCAATTTTCTGAAAATGGTTGTTATGAGGTTGAAGATGAAGTTCATCTTCCAAATTCATGAACTTGTTTTAATATATATTTTTTGGTTTGCGTTATAAAAAATGATTACTTTGTTTGCCCCAGCGGCTGAAGTGTACGTTTTAAGGCTTTCCCCCTCAAAGTCGTGGGTTCGAATCCCCTTTTTTTCTATTTTTGAGTCTTCTTTTCATTTTTAACCATTTATGACTTGTTTCACTGTTTTCTTAATTGAATAGGCCTTATGATTGTCAATAGTGTCTGGTCCAGTGGCTAAGGTTTTGAACTATAACCAAGAGGGTGTGGGTTCAAGTCTTTCCAAGACCAAACCCTTTATTTTTTTATCACTAATTTCTTTTCTTTTATTTCATAACTTTTCATAATTATTTGAAATAGCAAATTAACTCAAGTTGACTTGAAATTTTGTACACTCCTTATTTATCTTATCTATTTTGAGAATATATTTTAAAATCACAAAAATACATATTATTTATGAAAATTCTAGCAACTCACGCTCGATGTTTTGCTGGATGTTATGACATCCACAATTACACATCACAGATAATTAAAACAGAACAGCATGAAAACAATAAAGA
Source organism: Vicia villosa (assembly GCF_029867415.1). NCBI lineage: Eukaryota > Viridiplantae > Streptophyta > Magnoliopsida > Fabales > Fabaceae > Vicia > Vicia villosa. Next base: position 31,440,559 of record NC_081185.1, on the reverse strand, counting down.
ACACACAGAATTGTTTACCCAGTTCGGTTCAAGAACCTACTCTAGGGGCTACCAAGCCAGGGAGGGAATCCAATATATGAAGAATTAATTCGGAGTTAAACTCCCCCGTTTACAACTCCTCACATAAAACCTACCCAATGCAATTCCAACCTATTCCTAGACCTGAGTATCTCCACTCACCCCCCCCCTCAATCACAGCAGTGATTACAAATAAACATTATATAAAATCAGAAAGAAGACATACTTCAAAAACAAACCTTGATCTGCTTAAAAGTTTCAATCAAGAGACACACACTCGTGCTTAAAATCTTAGAGTGACAATTAACATAAACAACCTATTCCAACGCAATCATCAAAGACAATTGCTTGGAGTACAAGAGACAGCTATAGAATTACGGTTCTTCACAATAAACAATATGATCTCTCTGCGTTCCAAATTAGGATTGCAGACTTTTTATATGCAGCTCTTGGGCCTTGGGCTTTTTAGAAACAAATTAGGGTTAACCAAGTTAATCTAATTTACACGCCATCTGTTTGTTACAGAATGTGCTGTCAGCAAAATCTTCTAGAAGAAATATTCAACACACAATAAAAGGTTTCCTAAATTGTTAATTGAGAGAAATCAGGAAACACAATTAATAAATTATAACAGCTCCTGCTATCACACAAGGATATCATGACATCGGTCATGACATTCCCTACAAAACCTGTATTAGCTTAACATATATGCAGCCTGCATAACACAATATCAAACATGTCATGACAGTAGTCAAGACATTAAATACTCAGGTATGTTTTACCATAAATGCAGCCAACATGAAAACATCTTCAATCTCCCCCTTTGGCAAATTTTTGGCTAAAACAACCTGTCACACCATATCAGAGAAACACTTGCAGCAGAAACAAAGTAACCAAAACACAATCAAAGCAAGCTAATACAAAGCACACACCACCAGTATGCACACAGTGCTCAAACATATCAAACCACAAGAGCAGCACAAGCGCAAACAGATCAACACAAAAATAATAAGTACTTCAAATTTGTTGATCACACAACCACCATTCTTGTTGTTCTGGGGTGACATTACTACTTCTCCCCCTGTTTGGCCACAAAAGTTGCCAAAGTACACTACTGTTTTCTCACCAATTTTTTTTTGTTAACTCTATGGTTCCTCAAGGATGCAGAGTCCTAACTTGCTTCGCATGTTTTCAAACTGTGTAGCATCAAGAGCTTTTTTGAAAATGTCAGCTGGCTGAAGTTCAGTGTTCACATGCTCTAAGCAAATTACCTTGTCTTCGACGAGTTCTCTAATAAAGTGATGTCAGATATCAATATGTTTCGTTCTGCTATGCTGAATTGGATTTTTTGAGATGTCGATAGCACTGAGATTGTCACAATATAAAGTCATGACATTCTATGGAACATTGTATTCAGTCAGCATTTGTTTCATCCAGACCAATTAAGAACAGCTACAACCAGCTGCTATGTACTCTACTTCAGCAGTTGATAATTAGACAAATTTTGTTTCTTACTAAACCATGATATAAGATTGTTACTTAGGAAGAAACATCCACCAGATGTGCTTTTTCTGTCATCAGCACTTCCAACCCAGTCAGCATCACAATATCCAGTCAAAACTGGGTCACTCCCGATAGTGTACAATATGCCATAGTCAGAAGTTCCATTTACATATTTGAGGATTCTCTTGACTTGATTTAAGTGACTTACCTTTGTCTCTGCTTGATATCTGGCACATAGTCAAACTGCAAATGCAATATCTGGTCTGCTGACTGTTAGATATATCAAGCTTCCAATCATGCTCCTATACAAACTCTGGTCAACACTTATGCCCCCTTCATCGTTGGATAGATTTTGATGTGTTGGTGCAGGAGTTCTTTTGTGACTTGCATTATCCATTCCGAACTTGTTCACTATGTTCTTGGCATATTTGCTTTGAGTCAAGAAGGTGAAGTCTTCCATTTGCTTGATTTGAAGTCCAAGGAAGTAAGTCAATTCTCCAACCATGCTCATTTCAAATTCAGTCTGTATTTGACTGACAAAGTGTTTTACTATTATATCAGACATTCCCCCAAACACTATGTCATCCACATATATCTGTGCAATCATGATTCTTCCATCTGTATTCTTTACAAAGAGGGTTTTGTCTATTCCTCCCTTTTTATATCCATTAGTGGTCAAAAGTTCAGTTAACCTTTCATACCAAGCTCTGGGAGCTTGTTTTAACCCATATAGAGCTTTTCTTAGTTTGTAGACATGATCAGGCAGATTTGGATCAGCAAACCCTTTAGGTTGTTCCACATATACTTCTTCATTCAGATATCCATTTAGAAAGGCACTTTTTACATCCATCTGATATAGCTTGAACTTCAGGATGCAGGCTACTCCTAGTAGTAGTCTGATTGATTCAAGTCTTGCTACAGGTGCAAAAGTCTCATAAAAGTCTACTCCCTCCACTTGAGTGTATCCTTGAGCTACTAACCTGGCTTTGTTTCTTGTTATGACACCTTATTCATCAGACTTGTTATTGTATATCCACTTGGTACCAATGATATTCATTCCTTTTGGTCTAGGTACCAGTTCCCATACTTCATTTCTTCTGAACTGTGCCAGTTCATCCTGCATGGCATTGATTCAAAATTCATCTGTCTGGGCTTCCTTTATGTTTTTTGGTTCAATTTTGGACACAAAGCAGGAGTTGACTATAGTTCCTCTTGATCTGGTCATTATCCCACTGTTGAGATCTCCTATGATAAGTTCCTTGGGGTGATCTTTCTGAATTCTAATAGATGGATCTTTGCTGGTTGCCTGAGTTTCTAGTTCTGAAGGAGTCTCATTACTTGCTTCAGGTTGGTTTGTCTGTTCAACCTGAATATCAAGGAATGTTTCGACATTCTGTGACATCGAATTCTCCGTGTTGATCATCAACAATCACATTGATGGATTCCATCAACACATGTGTTCCGGTGTTTAATACTCTATACACTCTATTATTTGTGGAGTATCCCAAGAATATGCCTTCATCATTTTGGAGTCCATTTTTCTTCTTTGGTCTCGGTCTGTCAAGATATAACACTTGCTACCAAACACATGAAAATACTTGACACTTGGTTTCTTACCTCTCTAGAGTTCATAGAGAGTAGAGGAGGTTCCTTTTCTCAATGTTACTCTGTTATGGACATAACAGGCTATGTGCATAGCCTCAGCCCAAAAGTACATAGGTAGCTTCTTAGCATGAATCATCGCCCTGGCCGATTCTTGTATAGTCTTGTTTTTCCTTTCTACTACTCCATTTTGTTGAGGCGTAATAGGAGATGAAAACTCATGAATGATCCCTTCAGTTGGGAAGAATTCAGCAAATTTAGCATTCTCAAATTCCTTTCCATGATCGCTCCTGATTCTGATGACAACTCTCTCATTTTCTCTTTGAAGTATAGTGTAGAGCTCCTTAAACACTTCAAATACGTCTAATTTTTCTCTAATGAAGGTTATCCATGTGTATCTGGAGTAATCATCAACCACCATATACGCATACCTTTTTCCTCCAACACTTTCCACTTGCATTGGTCCCATTAGATCCATATGCAGCATTTCCAAGGTTTTAGAGGTAGTGACTTGACTGATCTTTGGATGAGGAGTCCTGGTTTGCTTTCCAGCCTAACATTCTCCGCACACTTTGCCTTCATCAATCTGTAGTTTTGGAATTCCTCTCACAACTTCCTTGTTTATGATCTTTTTCATCCCTCTCAGATGTAGATGGCCCAGTTTTTGATGCCACAGTCTAACCTCTTTTTCTTCTTTTGCCATGGAGCATATTAATGAATGACTTGCTGTTTTGGGTTCCCACAAGTAACAGTTGTCTTTGGATCTCACTCCCTTCATGACCTCTACATTTTCTTCATTAGTGACCACACATCCATCTTTGGTAAATCTGACTCTTAGACCTTGATCACACAGTTGATTGATGCTGATCAAGTTTGTAGCTAGTCCTTTGACCAGCAGAACAATGTCTAGTTGAGGGGCTCCTTAATGTTCTAGCTTTTCTACCCCTTTAATCTCTCCCCTGGCTCCATCACCAAAGGTCACATAGCTAGTGGAATGCGGCTTGATTTCTTCTAACAAGTTCTTCATTCCTATCATGTGTTTTAAGCATCAACTATCAAAATACCAGTCTCCTTTGGTTGACACCCTCAAGGAGGTGTGAGAAATCAATGTAGAACCTTTGGTAACCCATTGTTGTTTCTTGATAGGGTTATGGAGATGGTGGATTTAGAGAAGCGATTATTTGATAATAGCTCCTTGAGGACTAATATGTGGGGATATGATCCTGTGAAACCGGCTCTGTGGGAAGAAATGGATGCCTTGACCATTGCCCCTAGTGGTTATAGTAATTGTTATTTCTAGACTTATATTGATCGGGACACATCAATGAGCATTGGTCGACGTGTCAAACAGGCCTTGCATAGCTTTGCCCCAACTAGTAGGGACTTTGAAGAGATTCGCCTTGTGAGGACCTTATGAGATATGTACTATGGGTGACATGCCCCTAGTAGCCATAAACTTAGTATGATGCCCCTGACTGATCGGGAAGTAGCTTCAGACATGTTCAGGTGCATGCCCCAGATTGATTGGACAAAGCATGTCATGCCCCTTGTATTCGTTGACTTCTAATCAACTGAGTCAGGTGTAAGAGATGTTGCTGCTGAAGCGGTTTCGTCTGTCGGGATGACTTTTAGTCATTAGTCGTACCCTGTGCAACTTCTTTCTGATGCTAACATTTGAAATTATGTAGCAGAATATGTTTAATAATGAATTCATGAGATGCAATGCATACGTCTGTCTTGAATTTTTTGAAAAAAATTAAAAAAAAATGTAAAAGCGTGATATTTGAAAGAACGTGATATCAACTCAGCATTTATGGAAAACCTTAAGGAGTCAGAATACCTTTTTGGGTAACAGTATGTGTTATACCCCAAAATTTGCCCGCATCTTTTTTCAAGAAAACTCCAATCTAAAAATTAAGAGTCTCACATAATCATGGATTTTTTATTTCAATAAATATCCTGACATGTGAAATACTTAGTTTTTAGAATTTTTCTTATACAGTAATTTGGCTTGCAGTTGAATTTATTCTTACGCAAACGCCAAATACTGTTTATTACTTCACACATGCTATTTATTTATTTACAGATAAATAGTACTGACACAATTGGTACAGAGTTAAATCTTTTTTGCAGGCACAGAATCAGGAAACTCAGACTGTACTGGTAACAGTAAATATTAGTTATTTATTATGTCTGTGTTTTTAACAAGTCATGTAAATAACTTTCATTTTTCATAAAACAAAAACAACAAAAAAAGAAAATTAACTTAGACTGTTGATTTTTCACTCTAACTGCTACATCAATACCTGGACAGTCAGTTGACAGCCAAACTGCTGGCAGTACAATTCTCAGTGTTTTGTACCATCAATCAAATCAATCTTTCACAATTCAAAATTCCAAGATTTTTGTTCTAGAAGTCTTCTGAATATCACGCGATTAGCACAGACTCAACACTGCACAAAAATCAGGTACGCTTAACTGTCTCCTACATAAACAGTCCCTAATCAGGGTTTTTCTTGTTTTTATAGGAGCAACAAGTTTTTGAGACCTGAAATGGATTCCATACACATCCATATATCTCAAAGTACCATCATACAAATTTTCAAACTTCAATTCACTCAGACGCACCGTCAGCAGCTCAAACAGTCAACAGACGACCCGTTTGACCAAAAAGTCAACAGACAGTCAAAAATGAAATTTTTTGTCAAAGTCCATATTTTGTCAAAGGATTCATCATTTGATCATTGGATGTAAGGGTGGCAATAAAATCCATTAAGAGAATATCCATCCAATCCATCCTATAATTTATCCATCCAATCCATCCATTAAACAAAAAATAAGTTTAATGGATTGGTTCAATCCATCCATGAAACTATGTGGATGGATTCAATCCATCCATCTCATTTTATAAATCCAATGGATTTTAGTTTATTATTAATTAAATTAATTTTTTACTAAATAAAAATTTAAAATTAAATAATTTCTTAACATTTTTTTTGACTCAATAACTATGTACTTGTATAGTTATACTATACATCAAAAAACAATATATATACTTGTATCCTCGAGTACCTGTTACGTTTAATTTAATATGAGTTTGTTTTCTCCTTAAAAAGAATTAATGATGCTCAGACATTACCTTGTTTATAATTAGTTTAATATTAATGTTAAAATTACTTAATTGGTACGCATTGTATTTAATTAATTTAATATTCATGTAAAATAGTTTAATTAGTACGGATTGAATTTTAAATTTTTTTATAGAATTAATTAATGGAGAAGTTAATTGATTAGAATTAAATACAACGATAAATATTTATAATTAAAAGAATTTTAAAAAAGTTTCATAAATTTTTTTTTTTTGTAAAATTAATCGAAAATTAAAAAAAAATATTTGAGTTAATTTTTATGGATGGATAAACATCCATCCATTAGAAATACCTTAATGGATGGATTGGATGGATTATATCCCTTAGTGGATGGATTGGATTGGATTTTTCAAAAGAAAGTTTAGTGGATTGTTAATGGATTAATGGATCGTTTTGATCCATCCATTAACAATCCAATCCAAATCCATCCGATCCATCCGTTTTGCCACCCCTAATTGGATGATCATAATTCATCAAGGAAAGATCAAAAATCAACAAAACCCTAAGATTCAAAATTAGGGTTTTTGCCTGAAAAGTCAACTCAACTTTGACTGATCATAACTCTCTCATCCTTCATCCAAAAAATTCAAACCAAAGTTTATTTTGAAGGAAATTCAATTATCTTTCAAATGCCATTGATCCCATGGTCATTGGATGCACCATTTGAAAAATATGATCAAAGACATTACAGGTCATTTTCAAAGTCAACAAAAAGACACTTTTTTCAAAAGGACACACAAGGAGCATCAAAAATCATTTTGACATGAGACAAAAGGCATTGGTTAGAGAACTCTTTGAGATTTCCAAAAAGTGCAAGATCTCCTTCATATGACAAAAATTGAGGGATTTACACCTTGTTGAAGTTGGCTAAATTTTGGGAAAATACATGAAATCAACATTGCTCAAAAATGTATTTTTTCCAAATGGGGCCAAGTTTTCAGCATTCAAACATCATTTCCATGATGTTATGGGCCTCCCACGACCAAGACTAAGCCCACACCATTTTTATTCATTTTTTGCTTGATTTTATCTTATTTTAAGATTAAAATTAAAAGGAAAATGGATGGATAAATGGTAGCTTAACTTCCAAGCATGACTCACCCAAGGAATCTTCATCTTTCTGCAGAGAATTGAAGAGCAAGGCAGGTGCATTGAAGGCAAGAAGACTTGGTCAATAATTCAAAGCTTTTTTAATATAAAAAATGCAAGAATTCCACAAAGGCAACTAGTTGCTTCTTAGCTTCAATTCTAAGCACTCAATGCTTATATATAGACTATCATACTTCAGCAACATAGGGAGGACGAATTCAGTAGCATTCATAAGCATATAGCACTCTTGTAACAACTTGTAATTTTCAAAGAAACTTGGAATTCGAATTTTAAGTTTCAGTCCATTTCAATACAAAATAAATATTCAAACACCTTCCTTGAACATCAATAAACGTATCCCAATCAATTGCAAACCTTGAAGCTCACTAAATCGAGCTATACAGGTCATAATTTGTTCGAACCTAAATCAACTTGTATCTGGTTATTCACACATGCTTAGCAAGATGTAGACATATAATTAAGTTTGGTTTGAGGTGTAGATCATTTCTGGAAACTTAATTGGAGTTTGAACACGTATACACGAAACTACCATTTTAGGGTTCTTCATCTCAAAATTAGGGCTTTCTGAAATAGGCAAAATTAGAGGTTCTAAGTAGTACCATTAGGTTCGTATGGATCAGACGAGTTGAATGGTACCATCGCGCCAAATTTCTTTGCACGTTTACCCCTATTCGTTATTTTGCAGGTCTGAAGCTCATCAATTACAGCGCTCTTTCATAAAAGCGCTGTAAAAGGCCCTAGCGAGAGGTTGAAGATGATGAGGTGTCCCCACCTCATTGGACAGCCAGCGCGCGTACTTTTTAAAATTTCCTCTAATTCTGTGCTTTGCAGGTGTACTGATCACCACGTGTCTCAATTTCTGGACCATCTGATCTCATTTAATGAGCCATCCAACGCGCCAGATCAAACAATCCTTATCATGGACCCTCAATCCAACCACACATGATCAGTATCCTTTTATTTTCTATTTTATTTTAATTTCTTTGTTAAATTAATTAAAAATAGTTTTAAAAATCCAAAAAATACACAAAAAATATTTTTAGACTTCTAAAATAATATATTATTTTCTGAAATAAAAATATTTTATTTTTCTTCAAAATTTCAATATTTTGCATAATTAATTAGTATATATTTATATATTTGCTTTTTAATTATTCTAACCAATCAAAAAATCATAAAAAAAATTGTTCTTTATGTTAAATATTGTTTATATATTATAAACTAATTTTGTACATACTTTGAATAATTTTCTCTTTAAGTTTTAATTATTTGTATAATTATTTGCATAATTATGTTTTAATTAACTTAAATCAATTTCAAATCAATTCCAAAAATTCCAAAAAAATTAGTTTTGTTTTAAAATTAATTAACAAATATTTTGTACATATTTTAAACTTAATTTCTAGGTTTAAATTTATTTTCATCCTTTTTCTTCATTTTAATTTAATTAATCATGCATTAATTATAATTAAAACCAATCATAAAAAATCCAAAAAACATGCCTTTTATTTTTCTTGCAATTTAAATTCCTAGATAAATGTATAGGATGTCAAATTCATGTAAATAGGCTAGTTTACATTTCCTGCACAATCGATGTAATAGCGTAGATTTACTTTCCGCACTTTACATTTCCGCATTTTAATTTCCAGCAAATATAAACTGCGTGTATGTCAAAGATAAAATTGAACCGTTAGATCACTAACTTCAAAGATAAAATATCTGAATACAAACACAATCACACTTGCACCTCTCAAGGTAATCCCTTCTCATTCTTTTCAAAATCAAAGTCAAAATTCCACTGTTTTGAGTACAAAATCGAACCTTGCGTTTATATCCGGCGAAAGGATAGATTTTTAAAGGAAATAAGGATAAAGACCTTACAACTCAGGGTAGACCTCCTAGTTTGCTTGCTCAAATCAAAACAAACAAAATTCTCATACACTGTTGTTTTTCAAAACAAAACTTTCAAAAAAGACAATACTTTGTATACATCCAAACACGGATTATTACAAAGTTAACGTTCTTTCCAAAACATCTTTCGAAAGATAAAAAAGCATTTTGTATACATCCGCACACGGATCATTACAAAATTCAAATTACAAAGGTATTTGAAACCACATATGAGCAATTTCAGAGCAATTGAAAAGTGATCGAAAAACAAGTGAGCTAAGCAAACTTAAGAGCCCATGGATAACCATGGATACAAAGGGTGCTAACACCTTCCCTTTGTATAACCTACCCCCTTACCCAGAATTTCTTAAAGGTCTTTTTTTCTGTTTCATTTATAAACCTTTCCTTAATTGGATAAAATAAAAGGTCGGTGGCGACTCTGTGATTTTCAAAAATGCGAAAGCATTAAGCGATAAAAAAGAGTCAGTTCACGTATCTCTACAGAACAGAGGTATGGCCCGGGATTAAAAAATCGGAGGTCCACAGTATGCTTTCGAACTAACCATGCTTCAGTTAGGTCTTTCAAGGGTTGTAAGGTAGATTGGTTCACGGTTTAGGAAACAAAGGATAATGGCTCAATGTTTATTTGTAGCTATCCCAATCTTCGTGATGTTCTTCGATCCAATGCTCAGTTAACTTTTCGTTTAAGTCCTAGTAGAGCTTGAAGTCATAGCGTTGATACTTGATGATGGTTAAGGCCCCGACAGTTTGTTTGGGCACGCAATCACCCCCCTTTTTTGTAATATCTTCTTTTGTCTTTCTTCGAGGATTTGTAGCAACCTCTTTTTCAACTTTGTTATCTCTAACTTTTGCCTGAACTGTTTATTTTGAGGTTACAGTCAGCGGGATGTTTTAATTTTTGATAATTCCCCTTCACAGGTTTTGACTTAACATTTTTTTTTCTCGTTTGATGAATATTGACAGCCTGACTTAATGGTTACGGGAACCCATCACTAATTGTGTAGAAGAAATGCTGGCACAACTAAGTTAACTGAGTAACTACCCTGCCCCAGGTTATGATTAAGGTTTCAATATGCACGTGAAAGAAAACTCCTACACCTTAGGCTCAAAGGGGTTGACTAGGGATGAACATCCTTATATCTCCACTGTTTAGGAATTGAAACAATGCCTGTACATTGTCAGCATAGTCTGTTCAAAAGCATTACTGTATAAGTGTGGTGTCGTTTTTTTACCTCCCCGTTTCACTTGGGAGGACAGTACGCTAGATCCTTCACGCGAAATTTGGAAGGAGAATGCGCCCGTGGTGGGATGAATTTTATTTCAGTTCTTCCTACGATATCACACGAACTTTCTTATTGTCCTACGAGTAGAAAAGGGGAAAAAAGATCTCAACTAAACCCTAGGAGTTTGCTAAGTGTGGGGATTACACCTAGACTAGAAATTCTGGAGTCCGGGAGGTCGGTTATACATAAGGAAGTGTTTAAACACCCTACATATCCGTAGTACTCTATAGGAACCTTCTCTGTGTCTAAATGTGTTTGTGCTGCTAATGATTGATTGGGAAAGTTTCTCCTTTGTATTAGGAGAAGGAATTGAATTGAATAAAAGAAAGACAGACAGACTGACTATTTTTGGTATTTTATTAGCTCGCTGAGGTTCCTTGTGAACCTCATGCCTACATATCCCTAATGGAAGTCAGAGCTTAATGTAGTTCGGGGAACTAATTGATTATTAATTATTTTTCTGGTTGCCTTGCTTGAAGCTCAAGGTTGAAGCTTGAATTAAATCTCTGTTTACGGTAAAGAGACATGAAGTCATCTTTATAGAGAGGTATTTCTACTATTCCACCACAAAAATTAAAAGAGTGACAGAATAACTGAATTCATTTCATTCAAGAGGGGGACCTTACTTGTGTATGTGCAAGTATACCAGTCAAATGCCTCTTAAATGAAAGAAAGATGCTCATCCAAATTAGGGAAAGTTACCACATGTCTGGGTTTTACTGCCAGCTCATGCCTTTCAAAATCCTAAATGGGAGACTTGATTAAAATGAAATGTAATGATGTAATGTTTGTTTGTTTGAATGTGGTGAGATAGAGGAAAGATCTCTCTATAGGGATAAGCTATGTCTATCTACTGTATAAAAGATTTGATTTTTAACTGGCTTGTATGAGGCCCAAGCTTGAGGCTTTTTGATTAATGATTATTATTATGACTCTGGGAGAAAACTCCACCGGGGATTAATTTACAAGGGATTTTTATGTTCTGTACAAAGCCCAGAATTGAGGCTGACTCTACTTAGGGGAAATATTATTTTCTGCCTTGTATGAAGCCCAAGGTTGTGGCTGACTCTTAAATAAACTGAGTATGGATGACTCTATGGGAAAAGATCCTAGATGTTAGAAATCTTTGACACACAACATATGGTTTATCTGCCTTGTACAAAGCCCAAGGTTGTGGCTACTGAAAAATGAAGGACTCACTAGGGAGACTCTATTATCTGCCTTGTACAATGCCCAAGGTTGAGGCTGACTATTAACAGGGGAGTTTTATTGTTTTGGTGCCTTGTATGAAGCCCAAGGTTGAGGTTAACTGTTTTTGTTGGATTTTGACTCTATTGAAGGATTTATTTATTAAAAGACTGATTTTTTTTGGAAGCTAACCCTTTCCAGGGATTTTGACTCAGCTGGAGAAATTGTCTGTTAAAAGACTGATTTTTGTCATGTTTTTGGAGGCTGACCCTTTCCAGGGGTTTTGACTCTTTTGGGGAAATTATCTCCTAAGAGAATGAATCTTTGGTTTTTGAAGTGATTTTGGAGGCTAACCCTTTCCAGGGGTTTTTGTTAAGATGAAAGAATGTGTGGAGGCTAACCCTTTCCAGGGGATTTTGTTAAGATGAAAGAATGTGTGGAGGCTAACCCTTTCCAGGGGTTTTTGTTAAGATGAAAGAAATGATTTGGAGGCTAACCCTTTCCAGGGGTTTTTATTAAAATGAAAGAAATGATTTGGAGGCTAACCCTTTCCAGGGGTTTTTGTTAAATTGATTGGCAGAAAGATTATCTAGTGGAGACTTCTTGTTTAAAGCCCAAGATGAAGGCTGACTCTTGTTAGAACAAGATTTGTTCTGATCAATATTCTTAGTTTTGATGATAACAAGGATATGAATTTTGTGTGAGATAATGTGGTACTCTAATACATTGCAATTTCCCTTTCAGGAAATATATAAAGAGTATGCACAAATCAGCGCTCAGAAGCTTTGTCTCAGAAGGTTCAGTATGCAACATCAGAACATGGTCTGGAAAGACATCAGAAGATGGTCAAGGCAGAATCAGAACATGGGTCTATGAAAGCATCAGAAGAACTTGAGATCAGAAGCAGAAGCACTGAAGTTCTCATGGTATCACGCTCAGAAGCACTTCAAGGTCAGAAGACAAGAAGATGCTATGCACCAAGCTGTTTGACTCTGATGATATTCAAATATTATATTCACAAACATCAGATCAGAAGAAAGTACAAGTGGCAGGCTACACTGACTGACAAAAGGAAAGTTGGAAGCTATTAAAGGCAACGTCAGTAGACACAGCGTGAACAAGGCTCGAGGTAGTTGACAAAAGCGTGAAACATTAAATGCAATGCTGTACGGAACACGCAAAGCATTAAATGCTCCCAACGGTCATCTTCTCAAACGCCTATAAATATGAAGTTCTGATGAGAAGCAAGGTTAACAACTCTGAACCAAATTCTGTGAATATTAACTTGCTGAAACGCTGTTCAATTCAAAGCTCAGAAACTTCATCTTCATCAAAGCTCACTACATTGCTGTTGTAATATATTAGTGAGATTAAGCTTAAACGTTAAGAGAAATATCACTGGTGTGATTATAGCTTTTCAGAAGCATTTGTAATACTCTTAGAATTGATTACATTAATTTGTAAGTAACTAGAGTGATCAAGTGTTGATCAGGATACTCTAGGAAGTCTTAGCTTATGTCTAAGCAATTGTAATTAGAGTGATCACGTGGTGGTCAGGATACTCTAAGAAAGTCTTAGCTTGTGTCTAAGCAGTTGTAATTAGAGTGATCACGTGGTGGTCAGGATACTCTAAGAAAGTCTTAGCTTGTGTCTAAGCATTTGTTCCTGGAGTGATCAGGTTGTGATCAGGATACTCTAGAAGACTTAGTCGCGGACTAAGTGGAAAACCATTGTAATCTATTGCGATTAGTGGATTAAATCCTCAGGTGAGGTAAATCACTCCGTGGGGGTGGACTGGAGTAGTTTAGTTAACAACGAACCAGGATAAAAATAATTGTGCATATTGTTTTTATCGTTCAAGTTTTTAGACTACACTTATTCAAACCCCCCCCTTTCTAAGTGTTTTTCTATCCTTCAATTGGTATCAGAGCGTCGGTTCTAAGGTGCAAGCACTTAACCGTGTTTAGAAAAGATTCAGGAAGAGAAAAACGCTTCAGTAAAAGATGGCTGGTGAAATTCCAACAAGTCCAGCTGCATCTACATCTGGCTCTGCTGAGCAATACAATGGTAACAATGGTTATACTAGACCACCAGTATTTGATGGTGAAAACTTTGAATACTGGAAAGATAAACTGGAAAGTTACTTTCTTGGTCTAGATGCTGATCTATGGGATCTTCTGTTGGATGATTACAAACATCCTGTTAAAGCTACTGGTGTAAGGCTCACGAGAAGCGAAATGAATGATGATCAAAAGAAAGATTTCAAGAATCATCACAAATGCAGGACTGTTTTGCTGAATGCTATCTCTCATGCTGAGTATGAGAAGATATCTAATAGGGAAACGGCCCATGACATATATGAGTCCTTGAAAATGACTCATGAAGGAAATGCTCAAGTCAAGGAGACTAAAGCTCATGCTCTAATCCAGAAATATGAAGCCTTCAAGATGGAGGATGATGAAGATATTGAGAAGATGTTCTCAAGATTTTAAACTCTAACTGCTGGATTGAGAGTTCTGGATAAAGGCTACACCAAGGCTGATCATGTAAAGAAGATTATCAGAAGCTTACCCAGAAGATGGGGTCCAATGGTAACAGCATTCAAGATTGCCAAGAATCTGAATGAAGTTTCTTTGGAAGAGCTTATCAGTGCCTTGAGAAGCCATGAAATTGAGCTGGACGCAAACGAGCCTCAGAAGAAAGGTAAGTCTATTGCGTTAAAATCTAATATTAAAAAATGCACTAACGCTTTTCAGGCTAGAGAAGAAGATCCTGAAGAATAAGAATCTGAAGAAGAAGATGAACTGTCCATGATCTCCAGAAGGGTGAACCAACTCTGGAAGAGCAAGCAAAGGAAGTTCAGAGGCTTCAGAAGTTCAAAGAGATTTGAAGGAGGAGAATCTTCTGGTGACAGAAGATCTGACAAGAAGAAGGCTGTCTGCTATGAGTACAATGAGCCTGGACATTACAAGAATGAGTGTCCGAAACTTCAGAAGGAGAATCCCAAGAAGAAGTTTCATAAGAAGAAAGGTCTTATGGCAACATGGGATGATTTTGAATCAGAATCAGGATCAGACTCTGAAGGAGAGCAGGCAAACTTTGCGCTGATGGCGACAGAAGATGATGGATCAGAATCTACATCAGAATCAGATTCTGAAGAGGTATTTTTTAAACTATCTAGAGAAGAGTTAGTTTCCAGTCTAACAGAGCTTCTTGAATTAAAAGCTCATCTTAGTATCAAATACAAAAAGCTGAAAAAGCAATTTGAATTTGAAACTAAGAAGCTTGAGTTGGAAAATTCTGAATTAAAAGAAAAAGTTTTAAAATTATCCAATAATGTTGGATCTCCTTCTGATTCAGAAAAATCCACTCCCAGTCTGAATCATATTCTGAAAGAATATGATTTAAATTTCAGGAAGTTCTTATCTAGAAGTATTGGCAGAAGTCAGCTAGCTTCTATGATATATGCTGTGTCTGGGAACAAGAGAGTTGGCATTGGTTATGAGGGTGAAATCCCATACAAGCTTGAATTTGTGGATGATATGAAAATATCATACAAGCCTGTGTATAACCAATTTAAATTTGGCCACTCCCATGATATTAAGCACACATCACATGCACAAAGTTTTCACATAACACACACCAAGAAGCATGTGACACAACCTAAGAAATATCATGGAACTCAGAATAAGAAGTATCATACTGTTCCTCCTGCTAAATATTTTGCTAAACCCAAGTTCAATCAGAACTTGAGGAGAACTAACAAGAAAGGACCCAAGAAAATGTGGGTACCTAAGGAAAAGATTATTCCTATTGCAGATATCCTTGGCTGCAAAGAAGGAAAAGCACAACATGTCATGGTACCTGGACTCTGGGTGCTCGCGACACATGACGGGAAGAAGGTCTACATTCCAAGACCTGGTGCTTAAACCAGGTGGAGAAGTCAAGTTTGGAGGAGATCAGAAGGGCAAAATCATTGGCTCTGGAACCATAAGTCTTGGTAACTCTCCTTCCATAACTAATGTACTTCTTGTAGAAGGATTAACGCATAACTTATTGTCCATAAGTCAATTAAGTGACAATGGTTATGACATAATCTTTAATCAAAAGTCTTGCAAGGCTGTAAGTCAGAAGGATGGCTCAATCCTATTTACAGTCAAGAGGAAGAACAACATTTATAAGATTGATCTTTCTGATCTTGAGAAGCAGAAGGTGACTTGTCTTATGTCTGTTTCTGAAGAGCAATGGGTCTGGCACAGAAGATTAGGTCATGCTAGTTTGAGAAATATCTCTCAGATTAACAAACTAAATCTGGTCGGAGGACTCCCAAATCTGAAATTCAAATCAGATGCTCTTTGTGAAGCATGTCAGAAGGGCAAGTTCTCCAGACCTGCATTCAAGTCTAAGAATGTTGTTTCTACCTCAAGGCCGTTAGAAATCTTGCACATTGATATGTTTGGCCCAGTCAAAACAGCATCTGTCAGAGGGAAGAAATATGGATTAGTCATCGTTGATGATTATAGCCGTTGGACGTGGGTAAAGTTCTTGAAACACAAGGATGAGTCTCATTCAGTGTTCTTTGAATTCTGCACTCAGATTCAATCTGAGAAAGAGTGTAAAATCATAAAGGTCAGAAGTGATCATGGTGGTGAATTTGAGAACAGATTCTTTGAGGAGTTCTTCAAAGAAAATGGTATTGCCCATGATTTCTCTTGCCCCAGAACTCCACAGCAAAATGGAGTTGTAGAGCGAAAGAATAGGACTCTACAAGAAATGGCCAGAACCATGATCAATGAAACCAATATGGCTAAGCATTTCTGGGCAGAAGCAATTAACACTGCATGCTATATTCAGAATAGAATCTCTATCAGACCTATTCTAAATAAGACGAATAAATAAGACTCCTTATGAATTATGGAAGAACAGAAAGCCCAACATTTCATATTTCCATCCTTTTGGATGTGTATGTTTTATTCTCAATACTAAAGATCATCTTGGTAAGTTTGATTCCAAAGCACAAAAGTGTTTCCTTCTTGGATATTCTGAACGCTCTAAAGGCTACAGAGTATACAATACTGAAACATTGATTGTAGAAGAATCAATCAATATCAGGTTTGATGATAAGCTTGGTCTTGAAAAACCAAAGCAGTTTGAGAATTTTGCAGATTTTGATATTGATATATCAGAAGTTGAAGAATCAAGAAGCAAAGCTGCAGAAGCTGGTAGTCTCAGAAGCAATGGATCAGAAGATCAAGTTGCTGCATCTTTAGAGAATCTTAGGATTTCTGAAGAACCAACAATCAGAAGATCACCTAGACTTGCTTCAGCTCATTCAGAAGATGTGATCCTTGGAAAGAAAGATGATCCCATCAGAACAAGGGCATTCCTTAAGAACAATGCAGAATGTCAATTAGGCCTTGTTTCTTTGATCGAGCCAACTTCTGTTGATCAAGCTCTAGAAGATCCAGACTGGATAATTGCCATGCAAGAAGAACTAAATCAGTTTACAAGGAATGATGTATGGGACTTGGTTCCTAGACCAAAAGGATTTAACATCATCGGTACTAAGTGGGTTTTCAGAAACAAGCTAAGTGAGAAAGGCGAAGTGGTAAGAAACAAAGCCAGACTGGTTGCTCAGGGTTATAGTCAGCAAGAAGGGATTGATTATACAGAAACCTTTGCACCAGTGGCTAGGTTAGAATCTATTCGTCTATTAATTTCTTTTGCCACTCAACACAACATCACTCTTTATCAGATGGATGTCAAGAGTGCCTTCTTAAATGGTTATATAGATGAAGAAGTTTATGTTCACCAACCTCCTGGTTTTGAAGACTCCATGTCTCCAAATCATGTTTTCAAATTAAAGAAATCATTATACGGATTGAAACAAGCTCCCAGAGCTTGGTATGAACGTTTGAGTTCTTTCCTTCTGGAAAATGATTTCAATAGAGGAAAAGTGGACACTACTCTCTTTTGTAAAACATTTAAAAAGGATATTTTAGTTTGTCAAATATATGTTGATGATATTATCTTTGGAACATCTAATGCTACACTTGGAAAGGAGTTTGCTGAGTCTATGCAGGCTGAATTTGAAATGAGCATGATGGGAGAACTCAAGTATTTCCTTGGGATTCAAATCAACCAAACTTCCGATGGAACCTATGTTCATCAAACGAAGTATGTGAAAGAACTTCTGAAGAAGTTTAATCTTTCTGAAAGCAAAGAAGCCAAAACTCCTATGCATCCAACATGTGTACTGGGTAAGGATGAGGTAAGTAAGAAGGTAGATCAGAAGTTGTACAGAGGTATGATTGGATCTCTTCTATATCTAACTGCTTCTAGACCTGACATTCTCTTTAGTGTTTGTTTGTGTGCTCGATTCCAATCAGATCCAAGAGAATCTCATTTAACAGCGGTTAAGAGAATTCTAAGGTATCTGAAAGGTACTACTAATGTTGGTTTAGTTTACAGAAGATCTAAAGATTACAACTTAGTAGGATTCTGTGATGCTGACTATGCTGGAGATAGAATAGAAAGAAAGAGCACTTCTGGAAGTTGTCAATTTCTTGGAAGTCATCTGATCTCATGGTACAGCAAGAAGCAAGCTACTATTGCCCTCTCAACAACAGAAGCAGAATATGTTGCTGCTGCTGGTTGTAGCACACAAATGCTCTGGATGAGAAGTCAGCTGGAAGATTATCAGATATATGAGAGTAACATTCCTATTTTCTGTGATAATACTTCTGCTATATGTTTATCTAAGAATCCTATTTTACATTCAAAAGCTAAACATATTGAGATTAAACATCATTTCATAAGGGACTATGTTCAGAAGGGTGTTATATCTTTAAACTTTGTGGATACAGACCATCAATGGGCTGATATCTTTACAAAACCCCTTACTGAAGATAGGTTTAAGTTCATTCTGAAGAATATCAGTATGGATTTATGCCCAGAATGAGAAGATGAGAAGATCTTATGTATGAGTATCTTCTGAAATGAAATTGGATTGTTTATAAGAAGTTCTGATTGAAATCAATTAGAAATTGTGATTCAGTTATTACTAACGTTTCATTGTCTAAGTTGATTCAGAATCTCTTTAAAAGCAAAACAGTTGTAACTGGCTATCCAGATGGTAAACACGTGTTCACTATTTCTGGACAAGCGTGCGTGCAGTTGAGGGGACGTCTACTTAGGTAACTGTGCAAATCTCGTCTTTTGTCATTATTATCTCTCCTCGCGTCATGTAACATTAAATGCTATCCATCATTTACTCTTTTTCAGTTTTCTTTTTATACTCTTCAAACGTTTCTTTTCCCTCATATATTTCTGTCACTTTGCATTCAGTTTCTTTTTCGTTCTCTCTCTTTGCATTCATATCATAAACCCTAGCAGTTTTCAATATCTGCAACTTCATCATGAATCCATCGTCAAGCTTTGGAAATCAAGAAACTGATCGAAAACAGAAAAGAAAGGCAACTGATGAACAAGAAAACAAATCAAAAAGAGTAAAGATCACCTATGACCCTCTCAAGGTGAATCCCTTTGAAGCTATGATGTCTGGAAACTACTCTAGACGTGTGTATCAACCCCTCGACGGTACCCCTCAATCACCTCCCTCTTCACAGACTTCCACCACCTCTTCCTCCTCATTCATCCTTTCGGAACCACCTTCCTCACCATCTGATATCTCCTCTCCTTCAACCCATCCCTCAGATATTTCTTCATCTCTCTCACACCCTTTTCCCACCAGAACACCTAACCCCTACAGTGTTGTTCTTCCCGACTCCAGGTTCACTGTCAACCCTCCAACCCCTACCACTCAATCATTTCTGGAGCTTTTACATTCTGATGTAAATGGCTGGTTGGAGATTCTGGGTGCTGCTCACCTTAACCATCTGGATGAGTATGCTACATGCAACCTTTGGGATACCTTTCGTCAGGATTTGCTGGCTAGGGCTACAGACATTCAGAGAAGGATCATGTCTGAAGCACCTGGTGTTCGTGGTCTTCGGTTGGAAGTTGGTGAAAGCAGCTATCACCATCTCATCAGGAACAGCAGAGTTCTTGAAGAGAGGATACATGCAGATGAGTTGGAAGAAGAAAATCCCTGCAGAGACATCGTGGTGTGGAGACCATGGTATCCTGTGCTGACTGGAGATTTTCAGTGGCTGTTTAACTGGTTCAGAATGAACCCTTCTGAAAAAGCACCTCACATGGTCTTTCCAGTAGTGGTCTATCCTGCTGAAGTTGCTGGTCCTACTCCTCCAACAAACCTAGCAGCTATTCTTCAGGCGTTGGAAGTTGGAGCTTCTGTGTTGCCTGAACCAGAATATGCTGAGGCTACTTCTGAGTCAGACTCAGATGTGGAGATGGAAGATGCACAAGCTGAAAACCTTCCAGAAGATCGCCCTGCTGAGATTGCTGTCCCTTTTGGCAGAAATTCTGGTGCCTCTTCTTCTGGTGAAACCTCAGCTCTGATGAAGACCTTGGAAACTCTTCATCAGAATCAAGCTATGCTGGCTTCTCGTTTGGACGCGCAAGAAGCAGCCAATGCTGAGTTTCGCTCTTTCATGGCAAGGCAAGCTACAAGCACTGACGGGATTCATGATGTTCTGGCGCGGATTTTGCGTAGACTAGGGTCTTAGTCCTTTGGTCTTTGTAGTTTTCTTTCCTTGATTGCATCTGTTTTCCTGCATACACCTTTTGTAATCCTTCTTGTTGAAATCAATGAAAAGTTATTTATGTTTCTTTCCTTTTGTCTCTTGCTTTACATCTGAATCTTTTATGCTTTTTGATGTTATGACAAAAAGGGGGAGAAATATATGATAAATGATCTGATTAACATTATCAGTTACCGAGTAAAAAGGCTCCACATTTACTAACAGAACTCGCAAAGTTCAATGTTTTTAAGTTGTGTTGTTGCAGGAATCAAAGATTCAAGATCAACATAAGAAGCAACAAAAGAAATAGCTCTTGGATTCTTGAAGCAAGCTGAGTGCTAGGAAGCTTCAGAATCAGAAGCAAGAAGGAAGAATGATCAGATCTAGCTCTTGGATTCTTGAAGCAAGCTGAGTGCTAGGAAGCTTCAGAATCAGAAGCAAAAAAAAGGAAGAATGATCAGAAATTCTGATAATAGAATATGATCCAAATCATTGTCTATTTGCTCTGATACATTGTCTATTGGATCTGATATATTCTATATGGCTTATATGGCTCTGATACATATTTTGTGTTCTGATACACATTTTATGTTCTAACTCATTCATGCTGACTTTTGTCGTTTAGTTTTGTTCTGTAACATTTCAGGATGTAGAGATGCTCTGATGATGCTCTGATACATTCAACAATGTTCTGATACATTCTAGCATGAAATGATGTAAGAAGAAATTCAAAGCTCTGAAGCTATCCGAGGGAAGCAGAAATCAGAAGCTGTGAATGTTCTAAAGATCCAGAAAACTCAAGTTCTGAAGTTGTCCTAAATGGAAGCATGAATCAGAAGCTGTGAATGTTCTGAAGATCTAAAGAAATTCAAGTTCTGAAGCTGTCCAATGGAAGCAGAAATCAGAAGCTATGAATTATCAGAAGACAGAAGCCCAAGGTTGTGGCTACTGAAAAATGAAGGACTCACTCGGGAGACTCTATTATCTGCCTTGTACAATGCCCAAGGTTGAGGCTGACTATTAACAGGGGAGTTTTATTGTTTTGGTGCATTGTATGAAGCCCAAGGTTGAGGCTAACTGTTTTTGTTGGATTTTGACTCTATTGAAGGATTTATTTATTAAAAGACTGATTTTTTTTGGAAGCTAACCCTTTCCAGGGATTTTGACTCAGCTGGAGAAATTGTCTGTTAAAAGACTGATTTTTGTCATGTTTTTGGAGGCTGACCCTTTCCAGGGGTTTTGACTCTTTTGGGGAAATTATCTCCTAAGAGAATGAATCTTTGGTTTTTGAAGTGATTTTGGAGGCTAACCCTTTCCAGGGGTTTTTGTTAAGATGAAAGAATGTGTGGAGGCTAACCCTTTCCAGGGGATTTTGTTAAGATGAAAGAATGTGTGGAGGCTAACCCTTTCCAGGGGTTTTTGTTAAGATGAAAGAAATGATTTGGAGGCTAACCCTTTCCAAGGGTTTTTATTAAAATGAAAGAAATGATTTGGAGGCTAACCCTTTCCAGGGGTTTTTGTTAAATTGATTGGCAGAAAGATTATCTAGTGGAGACTTCTTGTTTAAAGCCCAAGATGAAGGCTGACTCTTGTTAGAACAAGATTTGTTCTGATCAATATTCTTAGTTTTGATGATAACAAGGATATGAATTTTGTGTGAGATAATGTGGTACTCTAATACATTGCAATTTCCCTTTCAGGAAATATATAAAGAGTATGCACAAATCAGCGCTCAGAAGCTTTGTCTCAGAAGGTTCAGTATGCAACATCAGAACATGGTCTGGCAAGATATCAGAAGATGGTCAAGGCAGAATCAGAACATGGGTCTATGAAAGCATCAGAAGAACTTGAGATCAGAAGCAGAAGCACTGAAGTTCTCATGGTATCACGCTCAGAAGCACTTCAAGGTCAGAAGACAAGAAGATGCTATGCACCAAGCTGTTTGACTCTGATGATATTCAAATATTATATTCACAAACATCAGATCAGAAGAAAGTACAAGTGGCAGGCTACGCTGACTGACAAAAGGAACGTTGGAAGCTATTAAAGGCAACGTCAGTAGACACAGCGTGAACAAGGCTCGAGGTAGTTGACAAAAGCGTGAAACATTAAATGCAATGCTGTACGGAACACGCAAAGCATTAAATGCTCCCAACGGTCATCTTCTCAAACGCCTATAAATATGAAGTTCTGATGAGAAGCAAGGTTAACAACTCTGAACCAAATTCTGTGAATATTAACTTGCTGAAACGCTGTTCAATTCAAAGCTCAGAAACTTCATCTTCATCAAAGCTCACTACATTGCTGTTGTAATATATTAGTGAGATTAAGCTTAAACGTTAAGAGAAATATCACTGGTGTGATTATAGCTTTTCAGAAGCATTTGTAATACTCTTAGAATTGATTACATTAATTTGTAAGTAACTAGAGTGATCAAGTGTTGATCAGGATACTCTAGGAAGTCTTAGCTTGTGTCTAAGCAGTTGTAATTAGAGTGATCACGTGGTGGTCAAGATACTCTAAGAAAGTCTTAGCTTGTGTCTAAGCAGTTGTAATTAGAGTGATCACGTGGTGGTCAGCATACTCTAAGAAAGTCTTAGCTTGTGTCCAAGCATTTGTTCCTGGAGTGATCAGGTTGTGATCAGGATACTCTAGAAGACTTAGTCGCGGACTAAGTGGAAAACCATTGTAATCTATTGCGATTAGTGGATTAAATCCTCAGGTGAGGTAAATCACTCCGTGGGGGTGGACTGGAGTAGTTTAGTTAACAACGAACCAGGATAAAAATAATTGTGCATATTGTTTTTATCGTTCAAGTTTTTAGACTACACTTATTCAAACCCCCCCCCCCCTTTCTAAGTGTTTTTCTATCCTTCAACTCTTGCTGAGGATAAGCAAACATGGATCCTAGACTCTGCTAAGGAAAATTGATGAAGATAAGGGTGACAGAGACTGTCCATGTCTCTCATTCCAAAAGGTGTACTCAATGTAAAATTGAGACAAACTTAGCTTATTTAAAGTCTGGTTTAAATTGGAAGAAACTCACCAGGGTATGTTAAAAGGTGACTAAAGACCTGTTCCTATGTTTATAAGAAACCTGATGGGTCCTTGTATACAAGCTCAAGAGGAAGCTGGAAATGCTTTTAAGAAGCCTGTGGGTCCTTGTACAAAGCCCAAGAGGAGGCTAATCGAGGGTCATCGAGGGTCCTTGTTATAGCACAAGAGAAAGCTATGTGGTTTTGAACTTAGTTTGGCTTTAAGCAAATGGGTAAGAGGTTTCACCGGGAATAATTCCTCTTTGGGTGGATGTGTCCTATTTTTTTGGATTCTAAGGTTTTTGCCAAGATGTTTCACCGGGAATAATTCATCTTGGGGGTTTGAACTACAGATCTCTAATTAGGAAAGAGCCTTCACCGGGAAGACATTCTCAATCCTAAGTCATATTCCTATAATATATATATAGTTTAACTGTCCTAGGGTTTATACTCAAATGTAGTTCTAAACTAATATATATATATAAACAATTCTATATTTGACAATAATTTAAATAAAGACTGTAAATTGAAAGCTTGTAAAGCCTAACCTGGATGGAGTGGAGGCCATTGAAGAAGTATGTACAGAGCCTCAACAGTAATTGATGGATAACAGTTGAATATATATATGATAAACAGTTAATGGTTTTTTGAAAACAGAAGAAGTGAAGATGGACAAAGGTCACATAGGTATCTGAAGAGTTTCACCGGGAATAATGCCCTTCAAATACCAGAAGAATGTTTTGAAAACAGAAAGAAGATTTTGAAAATACAGTTTTGAAAACAAGCTAAGAAGAGAAGAAGGTGTTGGGACTTACACTCTATTAGAGGCCCATTAAAAAAATGATTTACTGTTTATGAAAAACAGTTGAAAATGATTGAAGTGATATAAGGTTTTGTTGTTTGAAAACCTTAATCATCTGTTTGATCGGAGATTGAAAACAGTTTTGCAAATTGACAAAAGTCAACTTAATTAAGGCAAAGATGAAATCTCTACCTAATTAAGACCTAAACAATTAGGGTTTTATCATAAAATTATTCACAAAGTAATTACGTTAAAACAAAATGAAAATATATATTTTAAAAGCATTTAAGAAAACACTTAAAGCATACTATTTTAAACGTAATAAAAATATATGAAATAAATAATATTTTTATGATTTTTTTGATTATTCACAAAATAGATATATTAAATAATAAGTGTGTGAAAAATGAGGTGAAAATGATTTAATTTAATAGGTGAATTAATTGTGTGAAGTTGTGAGAAAAATGAAGGAAATTAGTGGTAAAAATAAAGTTTTGGTCTCACCATAGTTTGAACCCACGCCCTTTATGTTACCAGTCCCAAAACAACACCACTGAGCCAACGCACGCTTGGTGATTATAACACACACCCATTTGATTATGTTTCAAAACAAGTGGTAAATCATTGAAAAATAAAAGAATCAAAAAGTCTGGGGCGAGGGGGATTCGAACCCCAGACCTTGGGCATGAGGAGACTAAGAGCGCATGTGTGGCCACTGGGGCAAGTTATTCAGTCGTTTATGAAACACCTATCATTAAATATAAAATAAACTCTGCCCTGAGGTTTGAAATTTGCGCGCCACCACCATTGTCATCTTCTTCCTCAAGCTCCAACAATTTGAATTTCTGAACTCTCTCAATTCTCAACCATTTGCAACGATATAAAGACCAAACTTGCTCTAAATTCACTCACGATTCTAGATATGTAACTATTATGAATTTATATTAACTATATCTACTGAATTATCTAAAATACGTGAAGAACCCTAAAATTTGGAATTCAAATTAAATGACTATACTGAAGCATAAATGACTGATGATAGAGGGTTTTTAATCCTCTTATGATGCTGAATAGAATGGTGTTGAGTTTTAGCCAGAAAGATACACGAATCAAAGAGGTGGAGTTGAGAAACTTACCTCTGAAAATGAAGGTCGTGAGGATGTTAGAGAGCACCTGGGCTTGTATGAATGATCCCAAAAGCTTCCTTGTGACTCAGTGATGTTAACTGGATGTTTACTGTAGCCTCAAACCTTCTGAATTGTTCTACGGACCTCCCTCGATTTGAGCTTCAAGTGGACATGGAGAGTGATGACTCTTGAGTTACAGATGAGCTGCAGCCATCTGAACAGCTTCACTATCACCTGAGGAACACGTCTGGATGCTTGGCTTTGTTGGAAACCTTCTGAAATGCTTTGTGGTCCTCCAACTGCAAGTGCTCCAAGTGAGAGGTGAAGATGATGATTCTCCACGTACAGAAGTGATCCAGGTGCTTGGATCACCTCAAATGAACCCCTTTGAGATGTTAGAATGCTTACTTTCCAAAGATAAGCTCTGGTTTGAAGAAAACGATTCTTCTTGCCAAAGAACTTTGAAAGACCATAAGCATGAGAAGAGAAAGAGAAAGCAAGGAATATGGTTGCTTTGGTGTGTTTTCTGAATGAGAAAGAGCCCTCTATTCATATGCAAATGGTTCAGAGCATTTGTGTATAGTGAGCTTGCTTAGTGAAGTGAGTTTGGTTTCTTAGCCATGAAGAAATTTCAAAGAATATCTAAGTGTGATCATTGCATTTTCGAGCCAGCTCCCCATCCATTGATTCTATCTGATCTTAGGGAACATTTCAGATGCAAAGTGAGCTCTAATTTGTTGGTGAGAAGATTCCTTGGGTGATTCATCAATTTGCCATAAATTCTCAAATGTAATCATTACATAATCACATGTTCTTGTTTTAGGAATCTTCCTCAATTATCATGGCATGGTGAAAATGAATGCATGGCATGTTTTCAGATGCATTAGAGGTCGTGTAGCATCACTTAGTGAAGCAAAATGCACAAAATTGCAAAGTTTCAAATTGTACATGACCTATAATTTCACTTCATGAGGCCAACTTTGAACAAGCATAACTCTTAGCTCAAAATGAATTTGGAGAAGGTTGAACACAATTTGGAAAGCCCTAAACATCTACTTCAAATCATTAGTTTATGGTTCCTTTAGAATCCTTTGGCAAATTTGTGAAAAATGAGGCCAAAGTTGGAAGAAAACTAGGTTAAAAACACTTAGAAAATTTTCTAAGTGTTTATGACCTAAAACTTCAAAATTTCCAAATCTCTTAAATGATTGATCTTTTGAAAAAAGTTGCTATGTAAGATGTTGTTTTATTTTGCAAGATCTTTAACTTTCATGTTGGAAGTTTTTTGAGTTGTGTAGGTGAAATTTTGAGTTCCCACAATGCCCTCAAAAACCCTAATTCCCGACTTTTTGCTCCTTGAAGATTCTTCTTGAATTTCTTTGGTCAAATGACTTTAATATCCATATATTGATGATATTGATCCTTGAAAGTCATGGTTTGACCAAAAATCTTAAAAGTCAAAGGTGATCCCATACAGTTGACTTTTCCAAATAAGGTGAGATTTTGGACTTTTGTGTGGAATCAAGATCTTCTCCTCAAATGAGTGATGTAAATGGGTTATATTGAGGTATTAGAGGTTCTTGAATCATGTCTTGAGTTTTGGATCCATGCCCTGATTAAAAGTCAACTATCCAGATGAATTAGGTTAAAAACCCTAATTGTCGACCAGATGAAATTGGTGACTGTGGATCTTGAATTGAGGTGTGATGTCCAGTGGATCTTATTGTATGGATCATTTGAAGATGATTGAAGTCTTTAATAGATGTACTGAAGATTTTTAGGGTTTCCCAAAGGTGATCCCTGATTTTAGTCCTTGATAGGCTCAAAAACCCTAGTCTGGTGACCTGAGTAAATCTGTATTCAGAGGAATGGGTGTCTAATCAATCATAGGTGAGAAAATGAAGCTCTTGAGTCCTATGATTATGTTAGAGACTAATCCTTCTATTGATTGATCCTTTGCCTGAGTTTTCTTGTCTTAGAACATCATTGATTAAATGCCAAATAAAGAGGTGACTGCTCTAGGTACTTGCTTTGACCTGATGAAAATCCTGAAGATATGTCATCTCAGGGGGGTCAAAAATTAGGGTATGACAGATGCCCCTATTTAAGTTTCTTTTATCAGGAGAGAGATTGATATCTCGATCTCTCCTGCGTGAAAGAGACTTAAATATCAAAGAATGCCCGAATTTTGAGCGCTCCTGAGATGTTGTAATTGATAAAATCCTTGCATGACTTGATCCCGTTATCGCACTCAGCGGGGGATGAGGAGACAAACTCCTGTAGAAATACTTGATGGGGATTCTGGTGAATGGATGGCAATGTAGAATGCACAATCCATCTTCTTTAACTAAGTGTTGACACTTAGAAAAAGGTAAACAACCTCCCCTTGTTTCGGATGCCTGCATCTCGAAACTGGTCTAAGTTGTGATTTTAGACAATATCTCAGATAAAGAGAAATTCTCCAAAGATTTGTTTTCTCATCAAACTTCTCATCAGCACTTGGAGATGAGATACCATTTGATGGTAGTAAAGAAACTTCAAAGGTTTGTTTCCTCATCAAACTTCTTACCAGCACTTGGAGGTAAGATACCATTTGATGGTAAATAAAGAAACTTCAAAGGTTTGTTTCCTCATCAAACTTCTCATCAGCACTTGGAGATGAGATACCATTTGATGGTAAATAAAGAAAACTTCAAAGGTTTGTTTCCTCATCAAACTTCTTACCAGCACTTGGAGGTAAGATACCATTTAATGGTAAATAAAGAAACTTCAAAGGTTTGTTTCCTCATCAAACTTCTCATCAGCACTTGGAGGTAAGATACCATTTGATGGTAAATAAAGAAACTTCAAAGGTTTGTTTCCTCATCAAACTTCTTACCAGCACTTGGAGGTAAGATACCATTTGATGGTAAATAAAGAAACTTCAAAGGTTTGTTTCCTCATCAAACTTCTTACCAGCACTTGGAGGTAAGATACCATTTGATGGTAAATAAAGAAACTTCAAAGGTTTGTTTCCTCATCAAACTTCTCATCAGCACTTGGAGATGAGATACCATTTGACGGTAAATAAAGAAACTTCACCATCTTCCCTTTTGACTTGACGTCTTGAAAGAATGTCATATGGCCTCATGATCTTTTGAGGGGCTAATGACTTTGCTTGAAAGCAGACGAACTGTTTTCTGGGTGAAAACCAACATTCATCGACTTGTGCCAGGGAATCAACAAACTGTTTTCCTAAGAGGAAAAACTGCCATTTGTCGACTCATGCCGGGGATGAAACATCTCCGAAATAGACAAATTGTTTAAAGAAACTGCCATTTGTCGATCTCTTGAATGTTTAACAGACAAACTGTCTTTCCTTGGGGAAAGACTGCCATTTGCTGATTTTGTTGAGGAATCTTTAAGAGAAACAAACTGTCTTCATGAAGAAAGCTGCCATTCGTTATTTTTGCCTGAAAAAGTGAGCGAACTGTCTTTTGCCAAAAGAGACTGCCATTCACTGACTCCGCTGGGGAATCATTTGTCGATCTGCTGGGGAGATTCCAAATTATTTTCTTTGACGAAAAGCGGCATCTCTTGACCCTGCTGGGGAAATACCAAACTGTTTTCCAGGAGGTAAAACTACCACTTGTCAATTATGTCGGGGAATCCACACTTCTTGGAGAAGAGAACCGCTCATCGACCCTGTGGGGAATTCCAAAAATGCGAAACAGACTATCTCATCTGAAGAAGACTGTCGAGCGTCGCTCTGCAGGAGATTCTTAGTTGGGGAATTCCAAAAGTGAACAAACTATCTCTTTGAGGGAGACTACCATTTGTTGACTTGCTTGGGGAATTTGGGTGTATGAACCTTCTTTACGAAGAAGAAAACCCTTTCACAACTTTGCAGGGGAATCTTGAGTATATGCCTTAATGACTCGGGCATTCACATGATCAAAGCCTGACTCGACTATGTATGCATGAATATTATGACAAATATAAAATGTAAAGTGAATGTGAATAGAATTGTCGCGGATGTAAAATCCTATGATACGACCTGAATCTTGTTGATCAGAAGATGTCTTCTTCTTGTAGTTCGAACTCTGTTGGGAACACCTGGTTATCAGTTGTTCGCTGTCCGAAATGAGTAATATGAATTGAAGTGAAGACCCGTCATCATGAGATGTTCGCAAAGCGACCTCATGGGGAAATCTTGGTTCCCGGAGTCTCAACCGTTCTCGGAGTAGCTGTTTGCATTCTTCCTATTGTTTGTAAACCTTAGAAAGAAATTTCACCTTTATTTTTGCAAGTAAATTCATTTTATTTTATGAAAACATTTGTTTCAAGAAAATGACTGTTTAAACTTAAAATGCATTTCAAGAAACTGAATAAGACTCGATTTGCAAAGAAAGCACAAGGCTCAAGTTATTATATATGGAATGGTAATCAGCCAAATGCTTGATTCCATGGAGTATTTACAAAGTTGGAAATGGTAATTTTTCGGGAAAAGGGCTACGATGAAACGTGACAACCGTTATCTTTCCCTTCCACTCCGAGTTGCGCTGTATTCGTGCTTCGTAGAAGATGACCTACTACTGATGAATACTCCGCTATGGATTTTTGGATGATCAAGTTTGTCCTGAACACAGTTACTTGCCATATATCCCTAACTTTTGCGTAAACTACCCCTTTCGGGTTTTAAGTCTACCGGGATTGATTATTTATTTTTTATGTCTCTAACTTTTGCCTGAATCGCCCTTTCGGGTTTTCGATTCACCGAGACGCTCTTTTTTGCCTAAGTCGCTCTTTGCGAGTTTTCAACTTAGCGAGCTGTTCTTTTAATTATTTAGGCGAAGTATTTCTTGACTGCGTCGACGTTCACAGGACGGGTGAATTCTTCTCCATCCATTGTCATGAGTATTAAGGCTCCTCCTGAGAAAGCTCTCTTGACCACGTAGGGGCCGTCATAATTGGGAGTCCATTTCCCTCTTGAATCTGTGAGAAAGGATTGAATCTTTTTGAGTATAAGGTCGCCTTCTTTGATTGTGCGAGGTCGCACCTTTTTGTCGAAAGCTTTCTTCATTCTTTGTTGATATAGCTGACCGTGGCATAAAGCTGTCATGCGCTTTTCTTCGATTAAGTTCAATTCATCGAATCTGCTTTGACACCACTCGGCTTCTGTTAATTTTGCTTCCATCAAGACTCTCATTGATAGAATCTCAACCTCTATAGGTAAGACTTCCTCCATGCCATATACAAGGGAGAAAGGAGTTGCTCCAGTCGAAGTAAGTACTGATGTACGGTAACCATGAAGAGCATACGGGAGCATTTCATGTCAATCTTTGTAAGTGATGACCATCTTCTGAATGATTTTCTTGATGTTTTTGTTAGCTGCTTCTACAGCTCCATTCATCTTTGGTCTGTAAGGAGATGAGTTGTGATGTTCAATCTTGAATTCTTCACAAAGCTCCTTCATCATTTTGTTATTCAAATTTGACCCATTGTCAGTGATTATCTTGCTAGGAATGCCGTAGCGACAGATGATGTGATTCTTGATAAACCTGACGACAACTTGTCTTGTAACGTTTGCATATGAAGCTGCTTCAACCCATTTGGTGAAATAGTCTATAGCTACCAAGATGAAGCGATGTTCGTTGGACGCTTTTGGCTCGATCATTCCAATCATGTCGATTCCCCACATGGAGAAAGGCCAATGGGAAGAGAGTATGTTTAGAAGAGATGGTGGCACATGAATCCTATCGGCGTAGATCTGACATTTGTGACACCTCTTTGCGTACTGGTAGCAATCTGACTCCATCGTCAGCCAATAATATCCTGCTCTCAGTATTTTCCTTGTCATGGTATGTCCATTGGTGTGAGTACCAAAGGAACCTTCATGTATTTCTCTCATGAGTACTTCTGCTTCTCTTCTGTCAACGCATCTGAGCAGAACCATGTCGAAGTTTCTCTTGTACAGAACATCTTCATTCAGGAAGAATCTACAAGTTAACTTTCTCAAAGTCTTTCTATCTTTCTTTGACGCCCCAAGAGGGTACTCTTGCTTTTGAAGAAAGTTCTTGATGTCGTGATACCACAGTTTGTCGTCGATGATTGCTTCTACTGTGAAAACATGAGCGGGCCTATCCAGGCGCATAACATCGATCCGAGGAATGTCATTCCAATGATTTATCCTAATCATGGAAGAGAGTGTGGCTAATGCATCAGCCAAGTTGTTTTCTTTACGAGGAATGTGATGAAAATCTACCCTGTCGAAGAATGGTAACAATCTTCTCGCGTAGTCTTTGTAAGGAATTAGCCCTGGTTGGCGTGTTTCCCATTCTCCTTTGATTTGATTGATGACCAAAGAAGAATCTCCGTATACATCCAAGTGTTTGATTCTTAGATCCACGGCTTCTTCGAGACCCATGATGCAAGCTTCATATTCGGCCTCATTGTTTCTGCATTTGAAAGTTAATCTGGCAGTAAATGGAATATGGGTACCCTGAGGTGTAACAATGATTGCCCCAATTCCTCGTCCATAAGCATTGACAGCTCCGTCAAAGATTAAGCCCCACTGGGATCCTATCTCAGGTCCTTCGTCTAGTAGTGGCTCGTCGTAATCTTTCATCTTGAGGTACATGACGTCCTCGTCAGGAAAGTCAAAACTGGTTGATTCATGACCATTGAGTGGATGGTGAGCCAGGTGCTCAGCTAAAATGCTTCCTTTCACGGCTTTCTGTGCGTGATACTCAATGTCATATTCTGATAACAACATCTGCCAACGGGCAATTCTCCCAGTTAAAGCAGGCTTCTCAAAGATGTACTTGATTGGATCCATATGAGAGATCAAACAAGTAGTATGTCGAATCATGTACTGGCGGAGACGCTTGGCAGCCCAGGCCAAAGCAGAACACGTCTTCTCGAGCATGGAGTAGCGGGATTCACAGTCAGTGAATTTCTTGCTTAGGTAGTAAATGGCATGCTCTTTTCTCTTTGTCTCGTCTTGCTGTCCAAGGACACAACCCATGGAGTCTTCTAAGACGGTTAAGTACATTATCAAAGGTCTTCCTTCCACTGGAAGAGACAAAATGGGTGGTTCGAGCAGATATTCCTTAATGCTGTCGAACGCTTTCTGACAATCGTCTATCCAGACGCAACTTTGATTTTTCCGTAGAAGTTTGAAAATAGGAGCACAAGTTGCAGTCATGAGATATATGAATCTCGAGATGTAATTCAGAAGTCCAAGAAATCCTCTAACTTGTTTCTCGGTTCTGGGTGAAGGCATTTCTTGAATTGCCTTGACTTTGTCTGGATCTACTTCAATTCCTCGTTTGCTGACAATGAAACCAAGGAGTTTTCCTGAGTAGACACCAAAGGTACACTTGTTGGGGTTGAGGCGAAGCTGAAACTTCCGTAAGCGTTGAAATAACTTTGTCAGATTCTGTATGTGATCTTCTTCATTTTCTGATTTGGCAATCATGTCGTCCACATAGACTTCCACTTCTTTATGCATCATGTCGTGGAAAAGCGTAGTCATGGCTCTTTGATAAGTTGCCCCTGCGTTCTTTAGTCCAAAAGGCATAACACGGTAGCAGAACATGCCCCAGGGGGTGATGAAAGCTGTTTTCTCCATGTCTTCAGGTGCCATTTTGATTTGGTTGTATCCTGAAAAATCCGTCCATGAATGAGAAAACTTTGGATTTTGCTGTACTGTCTACCAACATATCAATATGTGGTAAAGGAAAATCATCCTTAGGGCTAGCTTTGTTCAAATCTCTGTAGTCGACGCACATGCGGACTTTTCCGTCTTTCTTAGGAACGGGAACAATGTTAGCTAACCACTGAGGGTTTTCTGAAGTGACGAGGAAACCTGCGTTGATTTGCTTTTGAACTTCCTCTTTGATTTTCATGGCCATCTCCGGATGAGTTCTTCTCAATTTTTGCTTGACCGGAGGGCATTCTGCTTTTAATGGCAAGTGATGCTCCACTATACTAGTATCCAACCCTGGCATATCTTGATAAGACCAAGCGAAGACATCTGAGAATTCTTTGAGTAGTTGTATCAAACTCTCTCTGATCTCTGAACTGAGCGAAGCTCCAATCTTAACCTCTTTTCTGTTTCCATTGGAACCAAGGTTAATGATCTCTAGAGGCTCATTGTATGGCTGAATGGCCTCTTCCTTTTGTTGAAGTAATCGTGAAATTTCCTTTGATATTTCTTCGTCTTCTTCTTCCTCTGCCTCGAATACAGGAAACCCAAAGCTTGGAGAAGTCATACGATCGCACGTTTCAACGGGGTATTTTATGATTAATCTGCATATGTGTGATAAATTTTATTTAGACAACGAGGGAAGACTCGGTGTATGCAGTTAATGGAATTTTTGATGTTTTTTAAGGGTGTTTTTTAAGATTACCAATTTCTGAAAAAAGAAAAGGGAAAACTAAACGAAGGAACAGAATGACATTTTTATTTATTGACAGTCATTTCTTGAAACAAAGACCCTATAAAACAAAACTTTATTGCTTTGGGCGAAGCAAAGAGGGACATTTTCCTAAGAAATAGTAAAATGCAAAGCCCTATGAAACATCTCTTCACCCTGGGCTATGGTGAGAGGACAAAATAACGGTGAAAGTTCCTACTTAGGAGTGCGAACAACTGTTGAAACTTCGACAGCTGTCCAATAGTGGCGAACCCCATTGTGCACTAAGTAATCTGGAACCTTAGGCTTAAGCTGGCCTGTGGTAGGTCTTGATTTACCAACCACTGTCTTTGCAACACTCGGACGATCTTCTTTTACTTCAGCAGACTGAGCGGTGTGAGCATACCCATTTCCAAGTGGAGTATGTCGGTTTTTCTTTTGAGGAAACTTCCAATCTTCTGAATGGAGAGACTCGTTGTCGGAGACACTTTCGAGATCATCCTCTTCTGTATTTTGGTCTTCCTCTTCTCCCAAGATGGCATTGACTAGATATGTGAACTCTAGATCAGTAGCCTCGGAAGGTGACTTGGGGAAATAATCCTCAATGATGACTTCACCAGATGCTGATGATGAATAGCAAGGGTTATATATCTCTTTTGGCTGAGAGAGGTACTCAAAATCACTGTTCCATCCAGTTGGAACAATATCTTCAAGAGAGATTCTTGAACTTTCAGGAGCGGAGTATTTCACCATGTAGTCGAATTTTCCGCTTGGTTCTCCTAATGTATCCCAAGTCTCTTCGGGGATAGGAGGAACTTCTCCTGATGAACCATGACTTCTGGTGGTGAAGCTGTTAGTAACTTCATTACTGTTTGGTCGAGTCTTACTTTCAGATCCCTTAGTCGGATAACAGCAAGGTGAATCAGACTCTGATAGGGCTATGTATCCTGCTTTGTTAAGATAGGATAGCCATTCCTCTTCATCGGTGTTTTCTGTACCGATGGTATTGACTGTTTGTTGAACAGGTTGAAGAAAACCTCCACTGCAGAAAGTTTCTTGAATTGGAAGAACTATCTCAATTCCTGGAATAGTCTTTGATGATGTTGGAAAGAATCCAACTCCTGTTCTGTTCTTGTTGTTGGTAGGAATATTAATGTGCCCCCAACCACTGGTGGTGCCATCCTTTACAACTTGGATTGCATCTCTGTAGGAAGAAATAGACGCTGCTTTCTCCTTTCCTTTTTCCTTATCCAAGGAAAGTGCTTGGAACTTAGTTCCAACGACTTCTTTTGGTTCTATGTCGGAGAATGATGACAGGTTGCTGACGATCAGAGCTCGTTCTCCACATACGGTTACCAATTTGTCATTTCTTATGAACTTCAGTTTCTGATGAAGTTTTGAAGTAATTGCCCCAGCCTCATGAATCCACGGGCGACCTAGCAAACAACTGTATTGTGCTGGAATGTCCATGACTTGGAAAGTGATTTTGAACGTCTGAGGTCCAATAGTTATGGGAAGATCCACTTCTCCAAAAACTGACTTTCTTGATCCATCAAATGCTTTGACGATGACATGACTTTTTCTTAGAGGGTAATCTTCGAAAGATAATCTTGACAATGTTGATTACGACATGAGGTTGAGAGAGGATCTGTTGTCTATTAGGACTCCTGTGAGTACATCAACCATGCAGTCAACTGAGATGTGAAGTGGAAGATTATGGTCTACTCCTTCTTCAGGAAGATCTTCGTCACAGAAACTTAGGTTAGTTCCGGCGGAGATGTTGGCAACGATGTTGTTGAATTGGCTTATTGTGACGCCAGGTTCTACAAAAGCTTGTTCCAAAACTTTTTGTAGAGCTTCCCTATGAGCTTCAGAACTCAATAGCAGGGAAAGGACAGAAATCCTAGACGGAGTATGTAGTAATTGATCTATAATGTTGTATTCACTCCTCTGGATTAACTTCAAGATCTCATCATTTTCTTTTGCTTGAACAGCATTGGTCGGATGATTGTCTTGCCTATGTGGTACTTCCTCCGAAGGTTTCTCCATATTTTCTGTTGTTCTGTTGAAGACTCGTCCACTTCTGGTGACTCGACTAACATCAGCAATGTTGACAACAGACGGTAATGGTGTTTCCTTACCATTTTCAATGAATGTAGCGTTGTACTTGTATGGTATAGCCTTGCTGGACTCATACGGTACAAGACCTGGTAAGTAGATGACTAACGGAGCAATTGCTGTCTTCCTGCTGTCATACTTGACTTGCATTGGTTCAACTTGATTAATTTGAGGAGATACGGTAAAGACTTCGTCATCTTCTCTGTTGGCAAGAACAGTAATGGTATTGTCATCCATCAGCTTTTGAATGTCGTTGCGAACATGCAAACATCCTTGTGAATATCTTCGACAAATTCTGCATCTACTGTAAGCGTGGAAATCTGTTCCAAAGTAGGCAAGTCCATTTAAAGTTTTATGGAACCTGACTACCGATCCTTCAAGATCTTCAACTTTGTAGACTTTGTATTCTCCTGGACATCCTTGAACCATGTTGATGTCATGTTCAGTCCTGGCTCGGATATGTTGAATCCATCCTAAGTCCATTTGTTCTTGTAATGCAGCTTGAACTACGGCACATCCTTGATTATTCTTTGGACAAATATCGCATGTGAAGTAGTTGTGAGGTGGTACATGGCCGTACCCAGCTTGTTTAGCGTGCATCTTGACAAGATTTTCCCCTATCTGGCGAATGTCGTAGATTTGAATGACGTTAGGGTGTTGATCTATCAGATTTACTGAAGCTTCTTTATGCTGCGGCAAAGGATTTGCTTGGACGTTTGGACTAGTATCTTTAAAGGATAGCATTCCGCTCTTCACTAATCGTTGGACGTCAATCTTGAAAGGGAAACAGTTCTCAATATTGTGACCTGGTGCCCCCTGATGATAGGGACAAGATTGGTCAGCCTTATACCATGGTGAGGAACTGTTTGTAGGATTTGGAGGACTCCTTGTCTGAATGAGTCCTTTTGCCAGTAATGTTGGAAACAATTCCGCATACGGCATTGGTACTGGGTCAAAGGCAGGATACCTTGGAGCCCGATTGTTGTAATTTAGAGGTCGAACCTGCTGCTAAGGTTGCTGCGACCTTTGTTGAATTTGTTGTTGCGGGACCTGAGGTTGATAAGCTAGCGCTGAATTAACAACCGGAGTTATTGCTGCAACTTGAGGTTGAAATTTCTTCTTGATTTTTTGCAAGACATTGCTGACATCTTGATCCTTTTTCTTCTAGAAAGAACTTCCATACTTCCTTGGACCAATAGAAGATTCTGGTTCTTTGTTCAAGTGTCCTTCCCGAACTGCTTCTTCTAAACGTACACCCATGTTTACCATCTCGGTAAAGTCACTTGGTGCACTTGCAACCATTCGTCCGTAGTAAAATGGACTCAAAGTTTTGAGATAGATTTTTGTCATTTCTTTCTCTTCAAGTGGTGGACAGATTTGTGCAGCAACTTCACGCCATCTCTGAGCGTATTCCTTGAAGCTTTCTCTATCCTTTTGAGTCATGGCCTGGAGTTGATCTCTGTCGGGAGCCATATCCAGATTGTACTTATACTGTTTGACGAAGGCCTCTCCGAGGTCTCGAAAAGTACGAATCTCTGAACTGTCCAAGTTCATGTACCATTTGAGTGAAGCACCAGTCAGGATGTCTTGAAAATAATGAATGAGTAATTGTTGATTATCAGTCTGAGTTGACATTCTTCGAGCGTACATTACGAGGTGACTTTGTGGGCATGAATTCCCTTTGTACTTCTTGAACTCTGGTACTTTGAATTTGTGAGGAATCTTAACATTTGGAACCAGACAGAGGTCTGCAGCATTCTTTCCAAATAGATCTTGTCCTCGAAGAGTCTTGAGTTCCTTCTGCATTTGCAGAAACTGTTCCTGGAACTCGTCCAATCTTTCATACACGCCAGCGTCCTCACTGGGAGCATGATGATATACTTGTCTGCCCTGTGGAGGAAAAGTATGCATAATGGGCTGTGGAGAAGCCATGACAGCAGATCTTGGAATCTCAGCATTCTGTTGTGTGAAACCCATTGCCGTTGCTCTTGGAACTTCAATTTCCAGAGGTTTGTAACCCTCCGGCGGTTGCATCTCCATTGTAGCTCTTGGAACTTCAGAAACTGGGGGTATGTACCCTTCTGGAATAAAGTTATACGGCATGCCCCAAGGTCGGTTGGGCGGCATGGTATACTGAGGAATAGGAGTAGAAACAATCTCGGAAACCACAGTCCTTTGTGGTTCTTCTAGCGTTGGTCGATTTTGTGCAACTACCAGGGCTTCTACCATACTATTGAGCCTTTCAATAGCACCTTTGAGAGTATTAATCTCTTCTCTGAGTTCTCCATTCTCTTGCTCAAAGTCTTGCATTCTTTTCTTGCGACTTGAACGAGTGTTGTATGGATGAGACAGCTTGAAAGTCTTGGTTCACCTCCTTCTCCTCCTCTCTTTCTGGAGAAAGGAAAGTGACTATTAGATCCGCGACAATTCTCGTGTTAGTGCGTACGACTAAAGCGATGTATGATATGCAATTAAGTTAATATTTTTCAAGGAAACACCATAATTACGTTATGAAACATCAAACTTTTATTAATTAAGCGAAAACGCCGTTTTTTACACACTTTGAAAAAGAAATACAGAGAAACAGAGAGAAAGGACTCTAAAACTTTGACGAAGAGACGACTTCACGTTCTAACATCTTCTTCTGTTTCTTGAGCTGAGCGTTCTCTGACGTGAGCTGATCGATGATCCAGGAAGCAGGAGGGATATGATGAGAAAGTGATGTTTGGGATACTTGTCGATCGAGCCCTTCAAGTAACTCATCCTTCCTTCTCAGGATGTTTTGAATCTCAACATTTTTCGTGTTGACGATTCGATACTTGTTCCTCCAAGCATTCCTTTCTTGGCATACCTTGTTTAATGCCGCTTGTAATTTTTCAACATTGGTGGAGAAAAGGTAAATTGGTTCCCTTAGGGGAATAGGTTCTTGATGTTGATATGGTATCCTGAGCTTGAATGCTCTGACGCGTACCCATTGAAGGTAAGGATCCAAAGAGATGCGAAGATGTTTTCCTAACAATCTTTTCCCTTTGCTGTGAACAAGACGCCAGGCTTGGACAATTTCCTTCTTCAGCATGTGGCCATGATCGTCGATGTTCTTGAAGAACAAACCCTCCAATTGGATGTTACTTGGTATATTTTTCATGGGATAGCCGTATTGACGATGGGCTAAAGCTGGATTGTAACTGATTCCTCCCTTAGTTCCAATAAGGGGTATGTTGGGAAAACTTCCGCAACTGAAGATGATCTTGGTTTCGCGTTGTCAGGACTACACCACTCAATGTCCGTATGAGTGAGGGACATGATTTTCTGTGACCAGTAAAGGCCATCCCTCATGTTCCAGAAAGTGCTAGACTTTGGCAGGTGCGAAACGAACCATTGTATAACAACGGTACGCAGCATGTGATTAATCCTCCTCGCTGCAGGTTTCTTGAATGCACAGAGTGATAAGCATCCGCAAGCAAGGTTGGAACTGGATTTTCAATTAAGAAGATCTTAATTGCGTTGATGTCGACGAAATCGTTAATGTTAGGGAACAAAAACAATCCGTAGATAAGCAAAGCCAAGATTTCCTCAAAAGCATTCATATCTTGGATGCTGACGAAGTACTGAGCTTGATCAAACAGGAATTTGGAAGGCAATCCTTGAATTCCTCCTCTACTCACCATATGAGTTCTGATGTCGACTACGTTCAAAGGAGTAGTTGCAACAATAATAATGTCGTCAGGATTCTTTTCCAAACCGGAGTACGGATCTTGCGCGTACACGGGTATTCCAATCAGACGAGAGTACTCCTCCAACGTAGGCATGAGCTGATAATCTGGAAAGGTGAAGCAGTGATACGTTGGATCGTAAAACTGTACCATGGTGGGAAGGATCCCATCCACAATGTTGGTATTGAGTAAAGGCAGAAGTTTTCCATACTTCTCCTTGAAAGCCTGGGGGTTGACCACCAGTTTTCCGAGCTTTCCCAGTTCCTCGACCTGGGGAATCTTGAAGGTGTATTTCCTAGCTCTCTTTCTTCCGTAATCCATGGTATAGATCCTTAAGTCCTTTCTCCGTTTCTCTCTTTCTATGAAGTTCAAAACGTTCGTTATTTAGTTTCCTTGAAAAACGACTCGAAAAAGACTCTATATGTTTTTAGTTGTTATTAATGAATGATGCATGAATGCATGAATGCACACACAAGAGTTTTTAAACAAACATGGCGCAGAAGGGTATAGTGGTCATGAAGTCAAAACGCAAACCTCGCCCCAAGTGGTAAACTAAGGATAAGGATTTTTTTACCTGTAGAACGGGTTCTAGGGGTCTCAGAGTTTTTGCTCAACCTTAAAGATACGTTGATTGGTATCTATAAGAGAGTTTTCTCTGAGTGTAGTATCTGCGTGACAATTACTTTCGTAATCACCGCTCTATGTCCTAAAAAAGGCTTTAAGTGGGGTTAATGTGTTTCTAGGTCCTCCTGGTACAAATCAGTCTCGGAATGCAGTGGCGCAGTTAATCACAACCAGCCAGGAAAATTCCAAGAGTAGAATTGTGAACCAAGATTAGAGGGTCTTCACCGGGAAGACATCCTCCATCCTATCTTATGTTGCACTCTAATCCGGGTATAGGATTTCTCACCACAAGGGGGAATCAAGCCCTTTCCCGATACAGAATAAACAAAATAAACAAATATAAATGCAACAAACACATGATATGACACAGAGGTTAGGCAGGACCTCTCTTGTTTGAGGGGGAATTTGGCATCCCTAATTCCTCATTGGGGCTGGACCAGCAACAGGTCAACCATTGGTTTGGATGAAAAACCAAGGTTTTTAACACTTATATCCCCATCAGAGTCGCCATTTTTCTGTGGTGTCGTTTTTTTTACCTCCCCGTTTCACTTGGGAGGACGGCACGCTAGACCCTTCACGCGAAATTTGGAAGGAGAATGCGCCCGTGGTGGGATGAATTTTATTTCAGTTCTTCCTACGATATCACACGAACTTTCTTATTGTCCTACGAGTAGAAAAGGGGAAAAAAGATCTCAACTAAACCCTAGGAGTTTGCTAAGTGTGGGGATTACACCTAGACTAGAAATTCTAGAGTCTGGGAGGTCGGTTATACATAGGGAAGTGTTTAAACACCCTACATATCTGTAGTACT
The DNA here is from genome assembly GCF_029867415.1 of Vicia villosa. NCBI lineage: Eukaryota > Viridiplantae > Streptophyta > Magnoliopsida > Fabales > Fabaceae > Vicia > Vicia villosa. The sequence continues at coordinate 31,399,503 of NC_081185.1, read as the reverse complement.
CTACAGGAACCTTCTCTGTGTCTAAATGTGTTTGTGCTGCTAATGATTGATTGGGAAAGTTTCTCCTTTGTATTAGGAGAAGGAATTGAATTGAATAAAAGAAAGACAGACAGACAGACTGACTATTTTTGGTATTTTATTAGCTCGCTGAGGTTCCTTGTGAACCTCATGCCTACATATCCCTAATGGATGTCAGAGCTTAATGTAGTTCGGGGAACTAATTGATTATTAATTATTTTTTTGGGTGCCTTGCTTGAAGCTCAAGGTTGAAGCTTGAATTAAATCTCTGTTTACGGTAAAGAGACATGAAGTCATCTTTATAGAGAGGTATTTCTACTATTCCACCACAAACATTAAAAGAGTGACAGAATAACTGAATTCATTTCATTCAAGAGGGGGACCTTACTTGTGTATGTGCAAGTATACCAGTCAAATGCCTCTTAAATGAAAGAAAGATGCTCATCCAAATTAGGGAAAGTTACCACATGTCTGGGTTTTACTGCCAGCTCATGCCTTTCAAAATCCTAAATGGGAGACTTGATTAAAATGAAATGTAATGATGTAATGTTTGTTTGTTTGAATGTGGTGAGATAGAGGAAAGATCTCTCTATAGGGATAAGCTATGTCTATCTACTGTATAAAAGATTTGATTTTTAACTGGCTTGTATGAGGCCCAAGCTTGAGGCTTTTCGATTAATGATTATTATTATGACTCTGGGAGAAAACTCCAATGGGGATTAATTTACAAGGGATTTTTATGTTCTATACAAAGCCCAGAATTGAGGCTGACTCTACTTAAGGGAAATATTATTTTCTGCCTTGTATGAAGCCCAAGGTTGTGGCTGACTCTTAAATAAACTGAGTATGGATGAATCTATGGGAAAAGATCCTAGATGTTAGGAATCTTTGACACACAACATATGGTTTATCTGCCTTGTACAAAGCCCAAGGTTGTGGCTACTGAAAAATGAAGGACTCACTGGGGAGACTCTATTATCTGCCTTGTACAATGCCCAAGGTTGAGGCTGACTATTAACAGGGGAGTTTTATTGTTTTGGTGCCTTGTATGAAGCCCAAGGTTGAGGCTAACTGTTTTTGTTGGATTTTGACTCTATTGAAGGATTTATTTATTAAAAGACTGATTTTTTTGGAAGCTAACCCTTTCCAGGGATTTTTACTCAGCTGGAGAAAATGTCTGTTAAAAGACTGATTTTTGTCATGTTTTTGGAGGCTGGCCCTTTCCAGGGGTTTTGACTCTTTTGGGGAAATTATCTCCTAAGAGAATGAATCTTTGGTTTTTGAAGTGATTTTGGAGGCTAACCCTTTCCAGGGGTTTTTGTTAAGATGAAAGAATGTGTGGAGGCTAACCCTTTCCAGGGGTTTTTGTTAAGATGAAAGAATGTGTGGAGGCTAACCCTTTCCAGGGGTTTTTGTTAAGATGAAAGAAATGATTTGGAGGCTAACCTTTTCCAGGGGTTTTTGTTAAGATGAAAGAAATGATTTGGAGGCTAACCCTTTCCAGGGGTTTTTATTAAAATGAAAGAAATGATTAGGAGGCTAACCCTTTCCAGGGGTTTTTGTTAAATTGATTGGCA